>NC_037674.1:6802244-6982605 GCF_003255815.1 Theropithecus gelada
CCCCCTAAAAAAAAAAAAAAAAAAAAAAAAAAAAATACCTCCCAAACCTTTTAAAATGGTGTTTGCACATGAGGAAATTTAATCACAATCTTTTTTTTTTTCTTTTTTCTTTTTTTAAATAGGGTCTCACTGATTCCCAGGCTGGTCTCAAACTCCTGGCCTCAAATAATCCTCTGGTCTTGGCCTCACAAAGTGCTGGGATGATGATGATGATGATGATGATGATGATGATGATGATGATGATGATTTGAGGCAGAGTTTTGCTCTTGTTGCCCAGGCTGGAGTGCAATGGCCCGATCTCAGCTCACTGCAACCTTCACCTCTCGGGTTCAAGCGATACTCCTGCCTCAGCCTCCCGAATAGCTGGGATTACTGGCGTCCGCCACCATGCCCGGCTACTTTTCTTTTATATTTTTAGTAAAGATGGGGTTTCACCATGTTGGCCAGGCTGGTTTCGAACTCCTGACCTCAAGTGATCTGCCTGCCTTGGCCTCTCAAGTGCTAGGATTACAGGCGTGAGCCACTGCGCCCGGCCCCAAGTGCTGCGATTATAAGCGTGGGCTACTACGCCTGGCCACAATTCTTTTTTTCTTTTTTCTTTTTTTTTTTTTTTTGAGACGGAGTCTTGCTCTGTCACCCGGGCTGGAGTGCAGTGGCGCGATCTCGACTCACTGCAACCTCCGCCTCCCGGGTTCACGCCATTCTCCTGACTCAGCCTCCCGAGTAGCTGGGACTACAGGCACGCGCCACCACACTGGGCTAATTTTTGTATTTTTAGTAAAGACAGGGTTTCACTATATTGGCCAGGCTGGTCTCGAATTCCTGACCTCGTGATCTGCTCGCCTCGGCCTCCCAAAGTGCTGGGATTACAGGCGTGAGCCACCACGCCTGGCCCACAATGCTTAAAAGAATAAATACTTTGTCCAAAACCAAAACAATTACAACATGACTTTAAAACAAAAATGACTTCAACCATTTTTATGAAGAACAAAATGGCTCTTTTCTAGTTCAGATGGCTTTGAATTGCAAGATGTGTGGCATTTTACTTCGAAGCCTTAATTGATATTTATGTATCATCTACACGTATTTCTTTGTCAAATTTGTTCTTTTCATACAGTTGAATTCTAAAGAGAAAACCATTGTCTAAAACCTGATGTTTATGCTTTCTTCCATTTCTTCTAGTGCCGGTTGTGGCACTATACCAGATACTTTAAATATGTTATCATTATGTTACTAAGAATTTCTGGCATTTTTGAAGACCTTTACATTTACAAGTGTAGATTAGTGAGGCTAGGAATGGTTTCTTACCATGTCCCTTGGTGTTTAGCAAAGCTGTCAACATTGTGGGAAGTTTGTGTAGTGGCTGATTACACTGAACCATGGACTGCACGTTTTACACCCTTTTCTGCCCAACTTTGAGTTGCAGGGACAGCGTTTGGAATGCAGGGCAGCTTGACCCGTTCAGTTAACAAGAATTTCAGCAATCTTGATGGCCAAAAATAAACTTTTGAGATTCCTGTCTAGATGGGCGGGAAAGAGACTTTGGATATATCTTGAGGTCTAATGTGGGGTGTGGGCCGAGATGGCACAGGTCTCTAGGGTGTGTCTCAGGCTGCTGCCTCCGGGTGCCCATGACCTCATCACCAGTTTCAGCCTTGGCAGTCGGCGCTGGTGAACGAAAGCAATGCTCTGACCCTGCTGGAGCTCCTCGGAGATGAAAGCCATGACGCGCCTTGCAGAAAATGCATTCCGCCTTCCGTGGAAACAACGCCCAGGCACGCGGTGACAGCCGTGACCATGCTGTTTGCCCAGTGAAGGAAACAACTGTCGGGTATGGGCTCTGCCGGCCTTTCCAGCCACACTCATGCCTGGGGCTCATCCAGCGTGGCTTGTCGAGGAGCAAGTGGACAAGTCTCTCAAGGAAAGCTTTGGTGCACAGGCGCTTTCTCCTTGGGGCGAATTCTGCCGGACCTTGGATAAAAACAAACAGGAAGACTCGCACGGCAGCGGAAACTGTCTTTCCAAGTTACTTGGGTTACCCGGCTTTTCCTTCCGCGCCTGGGGTCGGACCCCGGCCGCTCGCCCCGCCCCTCCCCCGCCGCGGTCCCGCCCCCGCCCCGCCCCGCCCCGCCCCGCCCCGCCTCGCCTGGTCCAGCCCCGCCCCCGTCGGGCCGGGCATGCTCAGTGGGCCGGGCCGGCAGGTTTGCGTGGCCGCTGAGTTGCCGGCGCCGGCTGAGCCAGCGGACGCCGCGTTCTTGGCGGCCGCCGGTTCCCGGGAAGTTACGTGCGGAAGTCGGCTTCCGAGGAGACGCCGGGAGGCCACGGGTGCTGCCGAGGGGCGGGCGACCGGGCGGGGCCGACGTGGCCGGGCTGCGAAAGCTGCGGGAGGCCGAGCTGGTGGCCGCGCTCGGAGGGAGGTGCCGGTCGGGCGCGCCCCGTGGAGAAGACCCGGGCGGGGCGGGCGCTTCCCGGACTTTTGTCCGAGTTGAATTCCCTCCCCGTGGGCCGGGCCCTTCCGGCCGCCCCCGCCCCTGCCCCGCTCGCTCTCGGGAGATGTTTATTTGGGCTGTGGCGTGAGGAGCAGGCGGGCCGGGGCCGCGGAGTTTCGGGTCCGAGGAGCCTCGCGCGGCGCTGGAGAGAGACAAGATGTCCGCCAGAGCTGCGGCCGCCAAGGTGAGCGCCTCCGCGGCCGCCAGGGCCGGACCGAGCCGAGCGCCGCCGCCCGCCCCCCGGCATCGGGCCGGCGTCCCGCCCTCCCTCGCCGGCGGCTACCTGGGCCCCGGGGCGGCGGGGTGGGCAGGGCTGGCGCGGGGCCGCGGGCCGCGGGGAGACCCTCGGGCGGGGGCGGCGCGGGCCGAGCTGGGGGCGGCCGGGGAGGGGGCTGCGGGCGCCGGGCCGCCGTCCCGGGCAGGTGCATCGCTGCCGGCGCTTGTTCCTGGCTGCGGTTCGCCGAGGGCGGGGACGCGCAACAGGTCCCTCGCGGAGAAACTCGGCTCCGGTGAGGGTTCTGCGGCGGCCGTGAGCCGGCCCTCGGCGGGTCGGGGCTTGGGGTGCCACCTCCAGCTGACCGGGAGCTGCTGTCTTTGGAGGAGTGGTTGGTCCCCGGCGAAACCTTGTAGTTTCGATCTGATGTCACTCCCTGCGGTATGCACACGCCAGCGATAAGGCTTTGAGACTGCAAAACACTCCACTCAGTCTGTGAGGCGTAGTAGGTCGCGTTTCTTTCATGCCGTGTGACTTATTTGAGGTAACTTTGAAAATAACCTCTTTAACATTTAGTAATTTAACTTGAATTAAACTTTCAAAAGTAATACAAAGTATTCCTACGAATGGATAATAGGATGAGCTCTTAAAAATTAGTAAAGACCGGTGAGTTCAGCCAAAAAAAAGTAACATTCTTTCTATCACTTTTCCCATGTGCTCTGAAATATTATTCCATTTTCCCATTGCTTGGAAACTGACTTGTGTATTACATTAAAAAGCCAAAATTCCTGAAAAACAGAATCCTTCTCCCATTTTGTATATTAATTTTTTTAATAAAGTAGTACTTGCTATTTCAAACAATTAAAGGAATACAGAAATGTGAGCAGTAAAAATCTGCCTTTTAAAGAAAATCAATTCATTACTTAAAATAGTGTCGAGATACTTGGGCAGATAGTGGTTTTATGTGTGCAGTTTTTTTTTTAAATGCTTACTCGTAACATCTGGGAGCAGGAATAATACGCCTCTGAAACTGTTGAACTCTCACAGAAGCTTGTTTGCTGGCTGGGAGAAGCTAGAGGTTACACTTATTAATGAATAGATCGTTTTAAGGGATATACTATTCTTCGTTTAAGAAAAATTTAACTTGTACCTTTTTGACCTTATATAGATGAAGAACAAGCTAAAGGTAATACTTTATCCAGAGATTTAGGATAAAAGGCAACATTTTGCTTTGGTTTTAAAATAAGCTCCCATTATTTATCTTTTCTGGGGCTTCCTTTCCTAGGAGGAAAGGCTTTGTTTCCGTATTACACAGAATGTCACTTTGTTCCTGAAGTGTGATCTCTGGTACTTAATATGCAAGACAACACACTTTTGAGAGGTTATTTCAAGTATGGAGAGAAATGCGTTTTCAGTGGATTGCCGCAGTAAGGTGATTTAGAAGGAGAAGGAGTACTTCTTTTCTTGAATTATAGTATTGAGATTTGTATGGCATATTGAAAATATTACATTGTAGGGACGTTTTTTGCGTTCTAAATATTTACGAGTAAAATGCAAGTTGAAAGCTTAGTTTTTAGGATGCTGTATTATGGAGCCACCTCAGAATTTTATATAGAGCAAAACAGGCCATAAATAAATAGATGAAATGAAATAATATTTAGTGACCTGTTTCCCTAAGTCACATTTAATTTTTGAAGGTGGTTAAAATGCTTACTAAGAGCCAGGCTGGACTCAGTGCTTTACGTATGATGCTTTTGTTTTCTCCACCCCCGCTCAGTTAAAAAAAAAAAAAAAGAAGCAGCAGCAATATTAATTTGGGAGCTTGTTGTTTTTTGTTTTAGCATAATAGTTCGGAAAACTCCTGTCTAATAAGCCCGTGCTTTTGATTCTTTTTTTTTTTTTTCGTAATGGTTGAATAGTTTGTCATCCTATGAATATGCTGCTGTTTAGACTATCTTTGCTTTATTGATAATTTGTTTCCAGGATTTTGCTGTTGGTATAGTAGCCTTTTTATATCTGTGCACATATATTAGTGCATATCAGATTCTTAAAAATGGAATTACTGAGGCAAAGGCTATGTGCAGTTTAAATGCTGATATACACTACTAAATCTTTCTCTATAAAGACTACCTAGAAATAAATATAACAAATATTGGTGAGCTACTGGAATCTTAATGAAGGACATAAAGTGAAGTCTGAAAAAACGAGATGAAAGAATATATTTTCCGGATGGAGACGGTCACTGTTGTAGAATTTACTAATTTTCCCCAAGTCAGTGTCTTCTAGTGTCGTATTGTAGAAAACTTGACATGTTGATAAGAAAACCTACCTGATAAAATGATAGCCACAAAATTCTGGAAAAAGAAGGCCCTATCAGGAAACTTGTTAGAAATTCACATTTAAAGCAGCCCGTCAGTTGAGGAACCAGGGAGTCCAGAAGCATCTGTGCATTTATGGACTTTTAGTAATTATGATCATTGGTATTAGTGCATGTCAGGTATTGTTCTAAGTGCTTAATTTATTTAATTCTCACAGTAACCCTATGAAGTGAACTATTATCTCTACTTTTTGGTGAAGAAATTGAAACACAGAGATACAATAACTTTTAAGTTCACTTAGCCAGCAAGGTGGCTAAATATGTGGTAAAAGTATGTGGTAAAAACAACATTGTAGTCTATTGGAGAAAGAGTGGCTTGTTCAATACGTGGTGCTAGGACTACTGGTTATCCATGTTTTAAAAATGTTTTCTGCCTCATAGGCTAAAAAAAACAGAGGAAATCTAAATGACAAAGAGCAATACAAATTATAGTAGAAGAAAATGTAGAATAATATACATATATGTATGTATGTACCTAGATTGAAAAGAAGATACTAAAGAAGTAGTAAAGGTGGGCAGATCACTGGAGTTTGAGACCAGCCTTGCCAACATGGTGAAATCCTGTCTCTAAGAAAAATGCAAAAATTAGCTGGAGGTGGTGGCGTGTGCCTATAATCCCAGCTACTTGGGAAGCTAAGGCAGGAGAATTGCTTGAACCTGGGAGGTGGAGGTTGCAGTGCGTTGGGATCGGGCCACTGCACTGCAGCCTGGGCAACAAAGTGAGACTCGAGACTCGGTCTCAAAAACAAAAAGTAATAAAGGAAAAAACGTGGCTGGGTGCGGTGGCTCATGCCGATAATCCCAGCACTTTGGGAGGCCAAGGGGGTCGAATCACGAGGTCAGGAGTTCAAGACCAGCCTGACCAACATGGTGAAACCCCGTTTCTGCGTGCGCGCGCGCACACACACACACACACACACACACACACACACACACAAATAGCCGGACCTGTAATCCCAGCTACTGGGAAGGCTGAGGCAGGAGAAACGCTTGAACCCGGGAAGCAGAGGTTGCAGTGAGCCAAGATTGCACCACTGCTCTCCAGCCTGGGCCACAGAGCGAGACTCAGTCTCTAAATAGATAAAGGAGAAAAAGTTTTCTGTATGTGTGATATACATCTCCATTTGCAATCAGAATTTTGTTTACTGGTGTACTTAATATAAGATTATTAGAAAGTTGAAAAACAAGAATTAAAATGGTTCTGTGCATCACCAAAGAATTGTTTAAATGTGTAAGAAAATGCTATGAATCATTATAAGAAACAGTTTCATTGGTTGAATCACAGAAAGTAGCTGAAGGAAGTTTCAGTGACTTCTGTGTTTTCAAGCTGTTTCCCTTTGGAGGAAGCAGTAAAATTTAATGTAAGATTGTGCTATTGTATATGCTTACTAGATTTTGCTGCATACTAAAATGTTTTTGTTAAGTATCAGGAATAGTAGTATTCCCTGCTGTGGCTATCTGATATTACAACGTAGGTTAGTACGAAAATGGTTTATGTCACTTTTTACTGTTACACTGATTTACATGATTCCCAGGAATTGATTTATTGTATCAAGTGGAGCACAGTGGGCTTTTTTTTTTTTTTTTTTAATTTTACTTTAAGTTCTGGGATACATGTGCAGAATGTGCAGGTTTGTTACGTAGGTATACGTGTGTCATGGTGGTTTGCGTCACCTGTCAGCCCATCATTTAGGTTTCAGCCCCACATGCATTAGGTATTTGTCCTAAATGCTCTCCCTCCCCTTGTCTCCCCACCCCCCAGCAGCAGGCCCCAGGCCCTGGTGTGTGATGTTCCTTTCCCTGTGTCCATGTGTTTTTATTGTTCAACTCCGACTTATGAGTGAGAACATGTGGTGGTTGGTTTTCTGTTCTGGTGTTAGTTTGCTGAGGATGATGGTTTCCAGCTTTATCTGTGTCCCTGCAAAGGACGTGAACTCATTCTTTTTTATGGCTGCATAGTATTCCATGGTTTATATATACCACATTTTCTTTATCCAGTCTATCATTGATGGGCATTTGGGTTGGTTCCATATCTTTGCTATTGTAAATAGTGCTGCAGTAAACATGTGTGCATGTGTCTTTATAGTAGAATGATTTATATTCCTTTGGGTATATACCCAGTAATAGGATTGCTGGGTCAAATGGTATTTCTGGTTCTAGGTCCTTGAGGAATTGCCATACTGTCTTCCACAGTGGTTGAACTAATTTACATTCCCACCAACAGTGTAAAAGTGTTCCTATTTCTCCACAGCCTCGGCAGCATCTGTTGTTTCCTGACTTTTTAATAATCACCATTCTGACGGGCGTGAGATGGTATCTCATTGTGGTTTTGATTTGCATTTCTCTAATGATCAGTGATGATGAGCATTTTTTCCTATGTTTTTTGGCCGCATAAATACCTCCTTTTTTTTTGGCAGCATAAATGTCTTCTTTTGAGAAGTGTCTCTTCATATTCTTTGCCCACTTTTTGATGGGGTTGTTTTTTTTCTCGTAAATTTGTTTCAGTTCCATGTGGATTCTGGATATTAGACCTTTGTCAGATGAGTAGACTGCAAAAGTTTTTCTCCCATTCTGTAGGTTCCCTATTCACTCTGATGATAGTTTCTTTTGCTGTGCAGAAGCTCTTTAGTTTAATTAGATCCCATTTGTCAATTTTGGCTTTCGTTGCAATTGCTTTTGGTGTTTTCGTCATGAAGGTCTGCCCAGGCCTGTGTCCTGAATAGTATTGCTAGGTTTTCTTTTAGGGTTTTTATGGTTTTGGGTTTTACGTTGAAGTCTTTAATCCATCTTGAGTTATTTTGTGTATACACTGAGCTCTTCTTGATATGGCAACATTTTTGAAACCTTAAGAACTGCAGAAAATGGCCAAGCTAATGAACAAAAATTAATGACACAAATCAGTCATTACATATAGGAATTGTTTTTTGAGTGAGTGATACAATGTAGTTTCAATTATGATAGTTACTGATCAATGCATACTTGCTTCACACTGTTTTAAAAGTAAAAAACGAATTGTAGTTTATGAGAAGTCACTGAAGTTTGACTGCAGCTTTTAATGATCCTCATTGTAGCAATATTTTTTGTATGTGTTTGGCATTTTAGACCGTCATGGTTAAAGGTTTAATTTATATAGTTGGCTGATAATCCTAACTGCATTTTACCACTCTTAAGTTTGTTTCAGGACAGCTTCATAAGACAGTTATGTTTCAAATTACAGTGTTTTTTCCCCCTCAGGTTATATATTGGCTCAAATTACATTATATTATTAGGAAAGACACCAATTTGCCAGGCTTAAGCATGTAATCCCTGCACTTTGGGAGGCTGAGGTGGGCATATCACCTGAGGGCAGGAGTTCAAGACCAGCGTAACTAACATGGCCAAAACCCCATCTCTACTAAAAATACAAAAATTAGCCGGGTGTGGTAGCACATGCCTGTAATCCCAGCTACTTGGGAGGCTGAGGCAGGAGAATCATTTGAACCCAGGAAGCAGAGTTTGCAGTGAGCCGAGGTTGCGGTAAGTCAAGATCACACCACTGCGCTCCAGCCTGGGCGACAGAGTGAGACTCCATCTCAAAAAAAAAAAAGGAAAGACACCAATAAATAATGAGGTAGAAACCAATCTGTGGCTTTGAGGGCTGTAATGCAGTATATGTAGTACTGCTTCCAGTTTGATTTGAAGGGAAAAAAAGTACAGTAATTCCACTCCCCTTTTCCCCCCAGTCCTGGAAACAAGGTCTGGCTCTGACTCTCACTTGCTCTTTAATCTCTTTTCTATTTAGAGACCAAATGTAAACTCTGTACAGTTCTAAGAATAAAGCTGTGTATAAATATGAGAGATCACCATGCTGCTAAGGAAAATGTCTTTAAAAATAATAGTTTTCCTGGAAAATTTGGAGATGCAATTCTGTTTCTTGACATACCCCTGATACGATAAAAATTCACTTTACTGAAAGACCGCGAGTCCAGCTGTAAATTCATGTGTAGTGCCACCCATCTCTGACAGCCGTTGCTCATTTCAGGCCTGTCTGAAAGCATTCACGTGCTCAGCGTTGTGTATGACTGAGTGTTGTAATAGCTGAAGACAAGCTAGTGGAATGAGCACAGTTACTTTTAATTAGCAAAGTTTTGATCATATGTTAAATGAAAAGATAGTTTATGTCTAGAATGATCCTCCTGGAGTATTTGACTGGAACTTGCTTTGCACCTCTGAATTTTGAAAGCAAATCTTGAAAAATCTTTTTACTTTAACAACTTTTAGTCTTGTAGAAAGAAATACACATTAGGATAGTTTATAGATTTTAAAGTTAATCCTATAAAATTGGTTTGTTTCAGTATTTCTTGCATAAACCAGCAATAAAAATAAGACTTTTGCTGTCTCTGACCTAGAGTGCATCTTTATTTATTTATTGCAGAGAAGAGTGGCTTCAGGTTGCTCCTTTATGGGTTAGCCAGGTGCTTTATTTCCATTCCTCTTAAACAGATAAATTCTTAATAATGAGAAGTATGTGGGGAATACGTGGGTAGGAAGTTTTATCATATCCTAAACATGGATGAAAATAAATGGACTCTGAATGATTGCCTTTACCACAAGAGCACAGCTTTAGATCATGAGAACACCAACGTTACCAAACTTTGTACTATAAAACACCATTTGAAATGTGATAACAAAACCCTGAGTGTCATATATGTAGTGCTCAATACTGAATCTCAGGTGGCCGTCACTTTGGGATAGATCAAGAGATAAGGTTTTATTAGTTTTTGTTGGGGGTATGTTTCAGTTGTTACACTGGGAATACTGGGAAGTGAGTTAATTGATGAATGATCTCAATTCTAGTTTATGTCCAGAAAGGATGTAAAACAGAAGCTCATCTGTGGATTCTAGTAAGGAGCATAAGATTAGCATATACCTAGTTTAATTAATTTTTTTTTATTTACTGAAATGTTTTTTGCTTTTTAAAAAAATGTACATTCCCAAAGACTGAAAAGTTCATTTTCCTTCTTGGTTAGCTTAGGAATTTTCACTCTTTTGGAAGTGTCACTATCTTAGAGATTGTACAACAGTTTCTGGCAACTGAATATCACAAGTTAAGATTAGCTCACTTAATTCAGTATGTAATTTTAAAATTCAGGAGGATACCAGTAATGACTAATTATTTTTGTTAGCTTAACAAATATTAAGTGAGTACATTTTGTTTGGGATCCTGATCTGGAAATTTTCAGTTTTCAACTGCTGTACTCTGTAATGATGACCTTGTGAATTGTGTAACTCATTGTTCAAGAAACAAAGGATTTGCATTGTTTACTCTTAAAAAAAAATGAGCAAACTTATGGTCATCCTGTAATAACAGAGCAATCTTGTGTGCTTTCTTGGTTGGAGGAGGTGGCAAAGTCATTATCTAGAACCTGGGCTTGCTGTTCAGCAGTTTGTGTATTTTTCCTTGTTAATATTTTTAAATGTTTGAATTGAATCTGGATACATTCATGTAAGTGTTTTCTGCATATGTTTGGTATCAGTATCTCAATAGGAGGGACACATTAAGAATTATAAAGTAATTGGACTTACATGCTTAACAACTTGTTGAATATACTGACAAGGCAAATGGACACTGTAGTACCTGTTACTGTTAGATTTAGGGTTCAAGAAGCTGTGAAATATGTAACAATTTGGATTCCTAAAGCAGGCATTTTTACATTGAACAGATTTTTGTTGGTTACCTTGTGTGTACCAGTCACTGTTGTAGGTGCTGGAGATGGAGCAGTGAACGCATCTCTGTACTGATAGGGCTTTTTAATGGTGTGGGTAGAGGGCAGCAAATAAACTTCTGTCCATGATGTTAAGTGCTAGAATCCCTAACATGCCTTCTCTGGGTCATGTTCTCCCCCCTCAAAGATCACATGTATCTTCTAGGGTTCTCGTTTTCTTGTTTTTCTTTATAGTTACCACCCAATTATGCATTCTGAAAGCACTAGTTTTGACTCTCTCTGAACTTTGCACATACAGAATCTTTAGTGTGAATTCTGTTGTGTATGGCTTCTTTTGCTTAGCATTATGTTTGTAAGATTATATTGTGGATAACTGTAGCTCATTAGTTTTCATTCTGTTCTTGTATTTCGTGGTATTCCCTTGTATGAGGACTTTATTGGTTTTGGGAGAAAAATAGTTTCAGTTAGACTTTTATGGCTTTTTGAAGAAAAATATTATGTATGTCTGTCTGAGGGGCAAGAATTAGATATGCATTATTAGGCAGTCATTGGAGTACTAACAGCTGAGTAAAAGGTAGTAAGCTTCTTTTGGTGTTCCTGTGATTATCTTGAAAAATCAAGTTGGTCATAGTTTTGAGGATGTTTTATGACTAAGATCTTAAATCTGTCATACTAAAGTATGTTTTATTAGTAAGATATCCACTTGCCTGACTGATCAGACCACCAAAAGCCACAATCAGGGGAAATACATGAATTTGACAAAAAGAAGTCTGCCTTTCAAAATATAATTGTAGGAAAAATTTCCTGGTTATGTCATTTGAAGGTATAAGGAACATTTATTTACTGATTTTTTTTCTAACAGTGGTAATTATTGGAATATTAATACTTACTGGAGTATTAATACAGAAGTATGCTATTTTGATGCTATATCAACTATAAAAATCAAGTCAGTAGCCGTGGCAAGTAGGCTTACATTTTAGTTGTAAGTGTGAGAAATCTGTGTCAAAACAAACAGTAGCCCCTAACATTGCATGCTGACTCTGTGACAGATACTGAGTGTTTTATGTGCATTACCCCGTTTAATGTTCACAATTCTGTTAGATACTACCTCTATCTCTGTTTTTACAGGTGAGGGATCTGAGGTTAAATTTACTTGCCATAGGTAATCATACATCTACTTATATGTTCTGTAACTCACACATTCACATCCTTACATGTTCGTGTGTTGTAAGAGAGTGCCAGGGAGAAGAGTGTGGAATGGTGTTAGGTGAGTCTTAGACCAGACAGGCAGCATGAATCGTGAAAGCCAGAGGAGAGGGCACTGGTCCATCAGAGCACAAGCCAGCTCGTCTAAAGGAAGCAGCTCTTGCTCAGCCCCAGCTGATTGTTGTCTTAGAAGAAGACAGGCCAGATCTCCCAGTTTTTCAAAAGAGGTTGTAAATCCGGATTTTCATGTAAATCACCCTGACTTAAGTCTTGCTAGTTGACTTAGTTTTTTATATCTTTTTATTGTGAAATATATTGCCATGTGTACAGAAGTACATAGAGCAAATGTACATTAATGAATTATTACAAAGTGAACACCCATGTAAACACCATTCACCTGTCAGCAGGCCAGATCCTGCACAGAGAGGTCGAGTAAAAGAAGTACTGAAAAGATTATCATTGAGCAACTCTTAAGTTTTACTTACTATGGGAGTTTAGGCTCTGGAATCTGAATCCTGAGTCTGCCACTAAATGGCTGTTTTCTCATCTGTACACAAAATGCAAATGTAAAAAGGCAAACAGGACCCATCTCAGGATGGTTGTGGGCTCAGCACATACTAAGCTATTATGTTAGCCATGTCTTCTAAAAACATTTTAAGTGAAGCCCATTTTAGTATCAGAGAGGAGGCATATAGGAATTTTATTTATTTACTTGTTTATTTACTTATGGACAAAGGTTGGCCTGTAGATTATATAGGACATTCATTCATTCATTCATGCATTTTGAATAGAGATCAGTCTGTAGGTTAGTAGTTTTCAGCCCAGCAAGATGTTTTGTGGTTTCAGAAGGAGGATTCATTTATTCATTCATTTATTTATTTCTGGACAAAGATCAATCAGCCTGTAGGTTAGTAGTTCCAGCCCAGCAAGATGTTTTATGGTTCCAGAGGAAGGTTCCCTGGGTTCCTGAGATACTTTTGAAAAAATTATTACAATGGCATTAGGTAAGAGATACAGTCTTTAGTCTGATGGATTAGGCAATAGAGATGAAAGACTATTCCAAATCCAGGGTACCTGGCTCAGTTTGGATGTCTACCTAGTGTGGTGAATGGTTGATTAGCAAGTTCCATTCAGCTTTGATCATCTGAGCATCTCAGGTCTTTCTACTTGTTTTATCTCTACTTCGAACCATTTACATTCTCCCTCCTCCCCCCTGCCCCCACCAAGTAATCGTCCCTCTGGATTCCTGTAATAGCCTCCTAAGTAGTATCATACCCCCCTCTTCCCCTTACAATCTGTTTTTCTAAAATAATCTTCTCAAAATCCAGGTTTGATTAGTTTCTCTCCCTTCCCCCCCACTACACACACACACACGAACGAACACTCATCCTAGAATTCCTAGGCTGCTTAATTGCCTTTAGAGTAGAAGATCAATTAATCCTTAATGTAGTCAGTAAGCTCCTAGCGGATTATTTGGCCCCTGCCTACCACTCTAGCCACATCTTGGATCTTGTTCCTCCTTGCTTCTTGTTCGCAAACTGTACTTTCCTCTTTTTAGTTCCTAGCAGGTGTACTTCCTATCAGCTTTCTCTTTGAGTTCCTCATGGCACTGTTTTTCCTTCCTTCATAGTACTTATTTAAACTTGTGATTATATATTTAGCCATGGAGTTTTTCGATCATCTGGTTCTCCTGCTAGACTATAAGCTCCATGAGAACAAAGGTCATACTAGTTGTGTCTGGTTATTCGTGTGGTTTAACACAGTGTTTAGCCTATAGGAAACTCTCAAACATTATTTGAACAAACGAGAGATGCTCTTTCCTACACCAGGCTCTTGCACGTGCTGTTTTTTCTACCCGGAAAGCTTCCCACTTCCATCCCTCATGCACCTCATAGCTATCCCTCATTCTTCTCCTCAAGGACTTTGCCTGGAGCCCAGAAACTAGGTCAAAACTCTGTGCTTTGAACTGTGTATCCCTTTATAGCACTTACGACAACCTGTACTTAGTTCTCTGCTATTATTTGATTAATATCTGATACCCCTTCCAGACGAAAGCTGCCTTTTTAATTCTGTTATTCACTTTCTGGTAATGTTAGACCACCTTAAATTCAGCTTAGAAAAGCAGCAGAAGGTACTAATTCATCCCCAGAACTAGTTGCATTTTTGTTACTATTTCTGAAAGAGGAATCTGTTGCTGGAATAGCCAATTCATGGAAATACTGCTTAATGTCCTAGCATCATGGTAGCAGCATTCTTGGTTTTGGTCTTTCCTAAATCAGTAATTAAGTTCTAGTCCTCTCAAGTTACCTTCTTTTAAGTGGAAAATTTTCAAACCCATAGAAAAGTGGATGTGGGGAATATAATGAATTCCCACGTTACTGTCACCCAGTACAGTTAACAACTTAAGAGCCAATGTCATTTCATCTATACTTCATTCATTGTGTCTTCCCTTCCCCATTAGTTTGAAGCAAATGCCAGACATCTTTTCATCTGTTAATACAGGGTGAGCATCCCAAATCTGAAATGCTCCAAATGTTTGAGCATTGACATAATGCCCAAAGAAAATTCTCTTTGGATCATTTCAGATTTCAGATTTTCGGATTTCGGATGTCCATCCTGAAATCGGAAACACTTACGGTTCTAAGCATTTCAGAGAAGAAAGAGAATACTCAACATGTATCTGAATATATATCTCTAAAAGATATCTTTCTTTTTAAAGTACTGTAATTACATTATCATTAGCACACTTTTTAAATAAACTCCAAATACTTAAGTGTGTTTTGTTTTGTTTTTTTGTTTTGTTTTGTTTTGTTTTTTTAAGACAGAGTTTCACTCCTGTTGCCCAGGCTGGAGTGCAATAGTGCGATCTTGGCTCACTGCAACATCTGCCTCCCTGGGTTCAAGCGATTCTCCTGCCTCAGCTTCTTGAGTAACTGGGATTACAGGCGTCTGTCACCATGCCTGGCTAATTTTTTGTATTTTTAGTAGAGACGGGGTTTCACCACGTTGGCCAGGCTGGTCTCGAACTCCTGACCTCAGGCGATCCACCTGCCTTGGCCTCCCAAAGTGCTGAGATTACAGGTATGAGCCACTGCGCCCAGCCATATTTAGTGTTTTCTAATTGTTTTAAATGTCAGCTTTCCTCAATGAGATTCTCTTATTGTGATTGTTTAACATTTCTCTTAGGCATATGTGGTCCGCCACTTCACTCTCTCTCTGTTTCCTCTCTTCCCTTGCAGCTTTATTGGTTGAGAAACAGAATTGTTTGTAGAATTTTTCACAGTATGGATTTTGGTGTTTGCTTCCTTGTGGTGATTACAGTGGTGGTTGGCCTACTGTATTTCCTGTAAATTGGTTAACTGAAGCTAGAGCAATTCTTTCTAATAAAAATACCACATGAGCCATCTGTATAATGTAGCCACACCAAAACGTTTTTTAAGGTAAACTTAATTTTCATATTTTATTTAAAACATATATCCAAAATATTACCATTTTAGCATGCAATGATACAAAATTATAGGTGAGATATTTTAAATTATTTTCCATATTCAGTCTCTGAATACTGTTGCATGTATATTTTACATGTCATATGTATATTTTACACATAGCATATCGTAATATATATCCTATTTCGTATCATATATATCGTTTACATATACCATATCTCAGTTTGGACCAGCCACATTTTAAGTGCTGAGTAGCCCCATGTTGCTGGTGGCTTCTGTACTGGATAGCACAGAATGTCGATCTAGAGCCTTGATCAGATTCAGATTTGATGTTTTTGTTTTTACAGTTCTACTTCATAAGTGGCATTCAGTGCCAGGGTTTTTTCTGTTGTTTTTGGATGATGTCTGCAGCCACTGATGATCAATTTTAGATCCCATAATTCACTAGGTGTTATAGAATGATGATATTCAATTTTTATTATTCCTTTTTCACTGGTTAGCTGGAATGCTTCTAAAAAATAAACTTCCCGGCCAGGCGCGGTGGCTCAAGCCTGTAATCCCAGCACTTTGGGAGGCCGAGACGGGCGGATCACGAGGTCAGGAGATCGAGACCATCCTGGCTAATACGGTGAAACCCCGTCTCTACTAAAAATACAAAAAACTAGCCGGGCGAGGTGGTGGGCGCCTGTAGTCCCAGCTACTTGGGAGGCTGAGGCAGGAGAATGGCGTAAACCCGGGAGGCGGAGCTTGCAGTGAGCTGAGATCCGGCCACTGCACTCCAGCCTGGGCGACAGAGCAAGACTCCATCTCAAAAAATAAATAAATAAATAAATAAACTTCCCTTCGTCTACTATTTTGATCACCCACTGGTACTGTTTGTATAGGAAAGGAAGAGTAAATATCTTATTCTTTTCCTAGATGTACAGTTTCTCAAAATAATGAGTTTATCGTTTTTTAGAATCAGTATGAGCATATGAATGGATGGAAACATATTTGATTTATTTTAATCCATTGCAGTCAAATTATTTACCGTTGTGTCAGATTACTTTATTCTGAATTTTTAAATAACATAATACATTAAACAAATCATAGGTGTACACAGATTGATTAATTTTCAAAGTGAATACGCCTGTTTGTCCACAACTCAGATCAAGGAAGAACATTTACTAGTGTCCCAGAAGCTCCCCCACCTTCATCCCTTCCAGTTACTACATATACAAAGGTAACCCTGTCCCAACTTCTAACAGTGTAGGTCAGTTTTCCCTGTTTTTTGTTTATGTTTTTATTTTAAGACAAGAGTCTCACTCTGTCACCCAGGCTGGAGTGCAGTGGTGCAGTCTCGGCCCACTGCAAACTCCGCCTCCTGGGTTCAAGGATTCTCGTGCCGCAGCCTCCCAAGTAACTGGGATTACAGGCATGTGCCCCCGCACCTGGCTAATTTTTGTATTTTTAGTGGAGACGGGGTTTCACCATGTTGGCCAGGCTGGTCTTGAACATCTGGCCTCAAATGATCTGCCTGCCTCAGCCTCTAAAAGTGCTGGGATTGCAGGTGTGAGCCACCATGCCTGGCCCCTTTTGCCTGTTTTTTGTTTCGTAATTCAGATGTGACGTTTACCAGTTTTCAAGGATTATGAAATTCATGTGTTCATTGTAGAATATATAAAAACTTAAAATATACAACTCTGAAACCAAGCTTTTTTTCTGAGTACATAAATATGATTTTTTCTGAAATTGGTATCTTTCTGCATTTTTCTA
Organism: Theropithecus gelada; assembly: GCF_003255815.1. Classification (NCBI taxonomy): domain Eukaryota; kingdom Metazoa; phylum Chordata; class Mammalia; order Primates; family Cercopithecidae; genus Theropithecus; species Theropithecus gelada. The sequence goes on from NC_037674.1 coordinate 6,819,437, forward strand.
TACCATTATAACATTTTTCTTTAAACCTTTTATTTTAAAATACTGGATTTATAGAAAAGTTAAACTTCTTTAGTGTGGTTGCATTCTCCATCTGTAATGTAGTTAAGTTAATTTGTTACTGTTTTTATTCTGTTTTTGATTGCTTCCCTTCCCTCCGTATCTTTTTGGTTTTAATAGTTTAATTTTTTGGTCTGTGAAGGGTAATGTTGTGAAACAATACTGTGTTCTAAGAAAGAGAGTTATACAAAAAGATATACTCAGAGAACTGTCACTCTCTCTTCATCCCTGCTATACCATTCCTTTCTTCCTCCTCTTTACCTGAATAAACTGTGAGAGGTCTTTTTATCTATCTTCAACCTTTAGAAGATGCTATACCTAAAAATAGTTTTATTTTTGGTAACTGGAAAGCACTCTAAACTTTCCGAGAATATTTGTAACTGTCCCTATTGAGATTTTCTCAATATTTAATGTACACATAATGATAACTTTTAAGCTGATGTTCTTTTACTCCTGTTTTATAGCTAATATAGCAGCTTATCTGTGAACTTACGTTTTTAGCAGACCTTCAACTTTGATCAACCGAAAAATTACAGGTTCACTATGTCTTTCTTTCCAACTAGTACTTCCTAATCATATCCATCTCATCACTTGTTTCCTAAACTGTTAGCCAAGAGATGGACACAATGATATATTTGTAAATTTAACCAGTGTTGTGTACAGTGGGGTGTTGGATGCTAAATTTACTTAATTTCTATTGAGACTTTTATCCTATAGTTGCTACCTTCTTATTTTGATCATTATTTTAATTCTTATGCTTCCTGAATTTTTGTCCTCTATTCATGAAGTTTGTTGAATCCCTGAATATCCTTAGGACTCTTCTGCATTTGATTTTAGAGTGATCTTTTTTACTACCTCCTGGACATTTCTATTTTGGGAATTTAAATGACAGCCCCTCAGATCAGTCCAAATATACATATTTTGCCTTACCTTTTAACACATAACACTATTCCCTTTGTAATTCGTTTGTGTTGCAGTGATCACAATTTGAGATTATGTAATTGAAACTTCATTGAAGGGCAGGGGTCATCTGTTTTATTCCCTAAAACTTACGTTGTACTTCTCCTTAAGTTCCTGGCTCAACCTCATCTCCATAGATGATCTTGCTTTCAATCTTGATGGAAAAAAGCCAAAAAGACCAAAACAGACTTTGGAGTTGAGAAGGAATCAGAAACAGTTGAGTGTAGCAGCTTTGCTCACAGAGGGAACTCGGAGGGTCCCGGAGCGTTCTTAATACCTTTACTCTTTGGTTTTCCTAATGGGGAACTCCATGTCATCAAGAAAGAGTGTTCCTTGAAGATTTGAGGAAATTCTATTATTTTATGATGTCAGGTAAATGAGGTGTATTGATAGCAAAAATTGAGGGATCTTAAGCTTTGATGTATTCTCTGGACAGTAAGTAGTGTTTTGTATTAGCTCCATTGGTTTTCATGTATCCTCATTGTCTGCTCCTTCTCAAGTTCCTTTGGTTGTTGTCCACAGGATTATCTTAGTCCTTGGGTAATTACATCTTTTCCGTTTGACTTCAGCGCTGCTACTTGGTTGACTACTCAAGAGCCATCTTGAACTCCGCCCCCACTTCTCCCTAACTTTCTAACTGGTTTCCCTTTCTCAAATCATTTTCCCATTACAGCCTTCAGAATGAATTCTGATTATGTCATTTGATTGTCAAAAATTCTTTAGTGTCTTCCGTTTGAGTTTAAAGTCATTGGCATTATATTATAAAGCCCATTGTGATCTGATACCCTTGCACCTTCTCTCCTTTTCCTCTCTCCCTGTTCCACAAATTGTACAACTTAGTCATATCAAAGCCAGCATCATGTGTAGCAGCACACAATCTTGCTGACGTGCTGTTTCTTCTGAAACATCTTTCTCCACTCTTTTCATGGACATCCTTCACGCTCAAACTCAAAACGGTTGCTGTTTCAGGGAATAGGTCTCTGATCTTCACAGCAGACACAGTCCTTTTGCATCTTCCATAACAGCTCTTATCTATTTGGTGCAAAAGTTATTTATTTTGGTGCAAAAAGCTCTTATCTTTTGATGCTATTTTAATGGCAAAAGCTGCAATTATTTTTGCACCAACTTAAATACCATTTATTTAGTGTTCTCAGCTGCTGCTTTGAGCCCCTAGGCAGGAAGAGGGATCTATTTTTGGCCTCCCGAACACTTACTGTATCTGATACATGTTTGTTGAAGAATGAATGAATGATACATGGATTGTTTTTGAAATTACAGCCGTAAGGATAGTAAAATTTAACTGGCTGTGTATTTAGATAATGTTGAGTTCTTCATTTGGAGTATACTTTGTATCTTCTTTTGGATTTGTTCTTCCAGTTATAGGCTCATCCTGTCTTGTCAGTTCTTGTGTCCTCCTGTCTTTCCCCATTGAGTAATCAGTCCTAAAGGACAGTGAAACTGCCTAGAACTAGGATCTGAAGTTTTGGCAGGAAGCCCTTCAGAGTTGGTGATCTGAGTAGTGTCTTTGCCAGCTGGAGCTTAGAACAAAGAAACTAAACAAACTCTTGGCAGATTCTGAAATACAGCTTTTTGCTTCTTCAGAAATTGTGATTCTAGTCAGTTGATGCTTAGAAATGTGCACAGAACTCAGAATCCAGCAACCATGAATTGCAGTCACTTTTGATGCCTGCAGTACTTCACTAATTATTGAATTTGTAGCCTGTTCATTGGAATTATAGTCTAATAGAATTTTGGAGCTAGAAAAGTCTGTTCATTTGCGATAATTTCACCCATTTCCCTAATTGTATAGGTGAGGAAAATTAAGATCATGTTTCTAGTTGATGATACCTTTGGGCTCTGGTCTCCTTATGCTTGGTCTAGTTCATTTCCTGTTTACCAACATCTCTCTGAGTTATTAGGGAATGGCAGTGCTAGAATCATGCTTAGAGGAATAATACATTTTTCCCCTTGATCTCCTACAAGCCTAAATGTCTTGAGCCTGAGACTGGTAATTTACTGGAAGCTTTTTGTGCAAGTTACGCAATTATCTATCTCTTGTGTATTTTTGAAATGAGAAAATGACAAGCAAGTTTACGATAAGGATATTAAGTTTTAAAAATATTTTATAAGTAATAGATGAATGTGATTAAAAGTGCAAAGGGCTTCCAGTGAAAAAGTGCAAAGGGCTCCCAGTGAAAAGTGATACTCCTCCCACCTGGTTTTCCTTTCTCCACCCCAGAAGCCATGCGTTTCTTAGGTATTCTTCCAAAGGAACCTCCCCACCCCTTGCTTTTCTGAAGAATTAAAATTCTCAGTCATTAGTGAACATTTTTTCTTTATGGAATGCTCATAAAATAGTGGTTAATAAATTTACTGGTACTAAAAATGTCTTTTATCAATTTTAGCTTTGATTTCTGAGTGATTTACTAGAAGGATTTCTTAGTTTTTCCCCAGCATTTTATTATGGTCACTTTCAGACACATAGCAAGATTGAAAGAAGTCTACCATGGATACCTGAATCCCAACCACTAAGGTTCTACCGTTATCATTTTACTGTATTTGCATTATTACATATTTATGTGTTTGTGCATCTGTCCATTCCTCAGTTCATTCAGAACTCCTCATCAGGACTGTCTGGTTATAGAAACAACCATGGATAGAATTTGCTGCTTTTGCCACAGAAGCAAATGAAAGGCTAGAGAATGGAGAGAAATGACATGGTCCATGATTTAAACTGGGAATATATTTTTCTGTTGTTTTTTAAAAAAGATAAGGAGTGGTAAAACATAGTAACTCACTTATATTATGGATTAAGTTGGTTTAGTGGCTGGTCAAGAGCCTAACCACTTCTTTTGATGTTTCATTCTCAATTACTTCTACATAGGTCTTCCTTCAGGTAAATCAAGCTATATTTGATGTTTAACAGAGAAGTTTGTTGAGATGTGTACTTTTCCAGTCCTCCAAAGAAAAACTATATTGATTTTGATATGGAATGGTGAGGACAATCATGTTTTAGTATTTTAGTCTTCTCTCTTGGACAAAGTAAGTTTCTGGAGACTGTACATTAAGACCTTAATGTGCCAGGAGTGGTGGCTCACGCCTGTAATCCCAGCACTTTGGGAGGCAGAGGCAGGCAGATCACGAGGTCAGGAGATGGAGACCATCCTGGCTAACACGGTGAAACCCCATCTCTACTAAAAATACAAAAAGATTAGCCAGGCATAGTGGCGGGCGCCTGTAGTCCCAGCTACTTGAGAGGCCGAGGCAGGAGAATGGCATGAACCTGGGAGGCGGAGCTTGCAGTGAGCCACTGCCCTCCAGCCTGGGCGACAGAGCGAGACTCCGTCTCAAAAATAAATAAATAAGACCTTAATGTATAGATTGCTAACAGGAGAATAAACATTTTTTATAATTAACAATAAGAACGTTAATCCTCTTAAACATTATTTGATTTTCCTAAAAGCCAAGTGAAAAACAGATACAGATGCTTCTCAACTCACTTAGAACAATGTCCTGATTAAACTCATCATAAGTTGAAAGTATTTTAAATCAAAAATGCATTTAATACACCCAACGTACCCAATATCATAAGCTTAGCCCAGCCTACCTTAACCATGCTCAGAACGCTTACATTAGCGTATAGTTGTGCAAAGTTATCTAACACAAAAGCTTACTTTACAGTAAAGTGTTGAATATCTCATATAATTTCTTGAATACTGTAGTGGAAATGAAAAGCAATGGTTGTATGGGTACCATCGTCAAGTCAGAAAATCAAGCTGACCCATCCTAAGTCAGGACTGTCTGTATTTGAAATGTCGAATAGGAATGAGATTTGGTGAATATGGTTTGAAATACATTGCCAGTTTGTTCTGATGGGGAATGGAGAAAGGAAGATAAAACACCTGATAGAAAAATGTCACCCACAGTCCTTTTACTTTGAAGATGATAAACAGTGTTAACATTTTATCCTTTCAGCCTTTATTCCCTACTAATGTTTAAACAAAATTAGGATAACCATGTACATGCTGTTTTACAACCTGCTCCCCCCTTTATGTTAAATAATTTTTCCCATTTGATTAACATCATCTTACAAAATGGAAAACTGTATTCATTAAGACCTTAGAGAGGATGATTAACTTTCATACCATAGAGTGTGTTATCAAGGAGAGTTAAGTGCATGTTATCACATCACTTGCGGTTTGGACTGATAGGAAAAAGATTAAAAAGACAGTAAAACAATGTCACTGGTTAATGAAATAGATCAAGAAAAGATGAGCTGAGAGCTATGCAGGCAGTTCTCATTCTTAATATCAGCTGAGATTGGACAAACTGGCAACTATTGCAGATACTTTTATCATGTATACGTTAGTGGGACTGTTGATGTTTAGCTGATTTACTCATACTATTGTTGCTTCTCATGGATGGAAGAATTTTTTTTTTAATGCGTTATCCCGGTCAGTGTTTGTTTAAAAAAAACAAAAACAAAAAAAACAGCTTTGTTTCCCATAGAGGTCTCATTAAAGGGAGGTTTTGCTGCACTGGAAGATTGAAACAAAACGCTGGTGAGGTTGGCAGTTCTTATCTATGGGAGTGAACAGAGAGATCCTTTCTCTCTCCTCTCTCATTCATCTGGCAGGATAGTTAATCTAGTTGCTTTGAATTTAGGGAAGCAGGCTTTCTTTGTAGGGACTTACTTTCTAAAATGGCATTCATCTTCAATTAAAGTCACTGTGAGAAAGGAGAGATTGGGCCCATGGCACCTTGATAGGCGTATTCTCATGATGCTAATAACAGCAGTAAGAGAAGACAGACCTCACTTATGAAATAGGCATTATATGGTGTGACTAGTGGTCTGAGAGTGTCATGCTTAGCCTTCTCCCATTTTACTTTACCTTTTGATAACTCTGAAGAATCTTTTTAAAATTTACTTGTAAATACATTTTAGGAGTCCCAATTTCGTAAAATGGTAACGTTAAGAGAGACTGAAATATTTTAAGTCTCCAAGAGCAGTTAACCCCATTTAAAAGAAATTTATTTTGAATTCTTTACTGCTGATTCCTTAGATCAAGCTTGTCCAACCCGTGGTTCACAGGTCCATGCGGCCCAACACAAATTCGTAAATTTTCCTAAAACATTAGGAGATGGGTTTTTTTTGCGATCTTTTTTTTTTTTTTTTTTTTTTTTTTAAAGCTCATCAGCTTTCATTAGTGTTAGTGTATTTTATGTGTGGCCCAAGACAATTCTTCTTCTTTCAGTGTGGCCTAGGGAAGCCAAAAGATTGGACACCCCTGCCTTAGATAATAATTTATTTTCCTCTCTAGTGAGAGGCTCATAACAAGAGGTAAAACTGAAGTACACTATAATTTGGGTGGGACCTGTATTGGAGCTCACGTCGCTTTTATTTTATAATGATGCTTGGGGGAGTTTGGGAGATTGTTCTTTTTTGTTTTTGTTTCTTGTGTGTGTCTGCGTGTGTGATACATACACTAGAAAAGCTGTTCTTTTTCTTTTGGTTATAAGTGAAGCTTGAGAAGGTAATTCTGTAGCAAAACTGAAACTAGGTAGAGCAGTCATGTTTGTGACCTTAAAGCAGCCATTTGCCAAACCTAGCAATGGTTTTATCTGTTTTCCTGTAACATGTATATTTATAATTACTGTGTTCAGAAGCATTTCTCTTCCTTTGTAAAACATAAGAGATGCTTTTAAATGTTTACATGCCATTAGATATTTTAAGATAATACCGCTCCAGTTTTTACTCTTTTCTATCGAATATTAAGTACAAAGTTGCAGAGTTAGCTTGAATACTGATTTCAGCTTGCATGAAATGAATATAGAGCAGCTGTCCAAATTAAGTTAAAAACAAAGGAAGTTCCTGTGTGTCGTTTCCTGTCTCTTAAAAGCAAACAAAAAACTTTCCATAATTATTAAGGTCCTTTCAGGGTATCTCTAATATTAACAGTGTGAATTTTGGTATTTCAATATGCTGAATTGTTGGATGTTCTTGCTCACCTTATTAAGGACATTTTCTTAAAAGGTAAATGATTTATTTTTCTTTTCCTTTGTCAGAGCACAGCAATGGAGGAAACAGCTATATGGGAACAACATACAGTGACGCTTCACAGGGTAAGTTTGTGTTGCAGTAAATAATCTGTGTATAACTCAGGATACTGGCAGCTTGGAAAACAATGGAGGAAAGCCAGATGTCAGGAAGCCAGAGGAAGGAGGAAACTTTTTCTATATTCTTTTGTTTAAAATTAGAGTTAAAATAATTTTTTATTAAGGTCAAAAGTGAGCATGATTACTTTTTCATATATCCTTTTGAGTATTTGCTGCTTTTATTCCTGACTTAAAAAGTAAGTGATATGCTTTTTAAATTTTTGAGTGATCAGATAAAAGACTCTGTATATTAGTATAAATTATTATAAACTGCTTCAACCTTTCTGAGTATATATGCATGCATTGTGGGAGTGAAGTTAGAAATTAAACCGGTTGTATGCATAATAAAATCCTAAAAGATATGTAATTGATTTCAACCATGTTGACCCAAGCTGTTGCTTAAACAATTGCAGATGCGAGAAGAGAGATGAGTAGTAGTAAGAGATGAGTTCTTACTTGGTGGGACTAAGAACTTTGTCTGAAGTGAGACTGCTATCAATTTGAATTCTAGTTCTTCCTTTCTGTTGCTTTAGAAATGGGGAAGTGATTCAGTCACCTTCGAAAGCCTTGATTTTCCCAAGTTTAAAATGGAACAAATTGACACCAGTTCATGCTTTACCAATTTGTAAAGTTAAGTGCCTCTCAAAATTCTCTTTCCTCTCTTTGAAGAGAGCTGAATCTACTGATTACTCCCTTTCTTAGAGAATGTATGGAAAGAGAGAATATTTAAATATTGACCTTGCACTTTACACTTACTATTTCTACCAGCTGTATCCATTAGTAGGAAGATGGAAAGGGAAAAGAGTCATGTTCCTGGACTCTGCCCCTGATTATCTCACGAATGTTTGGATCTGCACATAGTAGATAATGGGTAAATTAATTATTAAAAAATAGTGGTTTTTGGCCAGGTGAGGTGGCTCACGTCTGTAATCCCAGCACTTTGGGAGGCCGAGTCAGATAGATCACGAGGTCAGGAGATCGAGACCATCCTGGATAACACAGTGAAACCCTGTCTCTACTAAAAATACAAAAAAATTAGCCAGGCATAGTGGCGGGTGCCTGTAGTCCCAGCTACTCGGGAGGTTAAGGCAGGAGAATGGCGTGAACCTGGGAGGCGGAGTTTGCAGTGAGCTGAGATCGTGCCACTGCACTCCAGCCTTGGCGACAGAGCAAGATTCCCTCTCAAAAAACTTTATAGTCAACTTTGTAATGTTTCATTATTAAATGGTGAAGAAAATCATTAAATAATACTAACCTTAACTTTCATAAACCTGCAATATGGCCTCCTTTTGTTTGAAATGTATTGATAGGCAACATATTTAAATCAGATACATATGATTAAACATATAAAATAACTTCTTACCTTATGACTGGTGGTGATGTCAATGATTTGCTATTATTTTTATCACATTACATTTGTTTTTATTAAGACTTTCATTGTTTTTATTGGTATAATTTACATATAGTAAAATTGACCCTTAGTGTACAGTTCTGAGTTTTGACAAGCGTACACAGTCATGTAACCACCACAATTAAAATACAAGACAACTTCAATACAAAAACTTTCCCTTACACCTATTTTTAATCATCCCTGTCCCCTCACCTCCACTTAACCAATGATATGGTTTCTTTTTGTACTTTTTTGCGTTTTCTAGAATGTCATATAAATGGACTCATATAACATGTAGCCTTTTGAGACTGACTTCTTACACGTAGCCTAATGTATTTGGGATTTCTCCATGATGTTACTCTATCAGTAGTTTCTCTTGTTGCAGAGTAGCATTTCATTGTATGAATGTATAATTGTGTGTCCATTCTCCAGCTGTGGTATATTTGGGTTTTACAGTTTCCATTGATTATGAACAAACCTCCTTTAGTGTACAGATTTTTGTATGAACATAACTTTTTATTTCTTTTGGGTAAATACTTAGGAAAAGACTTGGCTGTGGGTCCCATGGTAATAAGTTTTAAAGAAATGGTCAAACTCTCTCTACCATCTAACACTGCCACTGGCAGTGTATAAGAGCCCCAGTTGTTCTGTGTCCTCATCAGCACTTGATACGGGTTGAGCATCCCAAATCTGAAATCTGAAATGCGAAATTCACAACTTTTTGGTGATGACGTCATGTTTAAAGGAAATGCTCATTGGAACATTCTGAATTTTGGATTTTCAGATTATGAATGCCAAACTGGTAAGTGTAATGCAAGTATTCCCAAATCCAAAATATTTGAAATCTGAAACACTTCTGGTCCCAAGCATTTCAGGTAAAGGATACTCAATCCGTATTGTGAGATTTGAAAAGAAAAAAAAAAAAAAGGCTGCGCACGGTGGCTCACGCCTGTAATCCCAGCAATTTGGGAGGCAGAGGCTGGTGGGTTACCTGAGGCCAGGAGTTCGAGACCAGCCTGGCCAATATGGTGAAACCTCATCTCTACTAAAAATACAAAAATTAGCCAGACGTGATGGCCCACGCCTGTAGTCCCAGCTACTTGGGAGGCTGAGGCAGGAGAATTGCTTGAACCCAGGAGACAGAGATTGCAGTGAGCTGAGGTTGCGCCATTGCACTCCATCCTGGGCAACAGAGCAAGACAAACTGCCATTCAATGTGTACCTAGTGGTATCACATGTGGTTTTAGTCTGCTTATCTCTAAAGACTCATGATCTCTTGATGTGCTCATTTGTTACCCATATATCTTTGGTAAAATGTATTCAAATCTTTTGCCCATTTTTAATTGGGCTTTTCTTATTGAGGTTTTATAACCTTGTGGCAAAATACAACATAGACTTCACGTATTCCAGTCTGTTGCCCATTTTTAAGCCCTATGTTGCTTGTTTTTTAGTTGTTGAGTTGCAGTAGTCTTCATATATTTTGGATATTAACCAGTTATTAAATATATGATTTGTAAATATTTTTTTCCTTTCCATGGATTGCCTTTTTACTCTGTGATTGTTCTTTTTGGTACACAGAAGTTACTGAGTTTTGAGAGGTTTTTTTTTGGTTTTTGATTTATTCATTTATTTATTTATTTACGTATTCAGGATACAGGTTCTTTATCAGGTATTATTTTGTAAATATTTTTTTCCCATTCTGTGATTTGCCTTTTCTTTCTCTTAATGACAGTATCTTTTGCAGTACATGCTGTAAGTTTTGATAAAGCTCTGGCCAGGTATAGGGGCTCAAGCCTGTAATCCCAGCACTTTGGGAGGCCGAGTCAGGCGAATCACTTGAGGCCAGGAATTTGAGACCAGCCTGGCCAACATGGTGAAAGCCCATCTCTACTAAAAATACAAAAATTAGCTAGGAATGTTGGCATGTGCCTATAGTCCCAGGTACTCGGGAGGCTGAGGCAGGAGAATCGCTTGATCCCAGGAGGCAGAGGTTGCAGTGACCTGAGATCATGCCACTGCACTTCAGCCTGGGTGACAGAGTAAGACTCCGTCTCAAAAGGAAAGATAGAAAAATTTTTGATAAAGTCCAGTTTGTTAATTTTTGCTTTTATCAATCATGCTTTTGGTTTTGTATCTCAGAAATCTTTGCCAAACCCAAAATCAAAAAGTTTTTCCTCTGTTTTCCTTTAAAAGTTTTATTTCTGTTAATTCTGTTTGTGCCATGAGATACGGGCAGAGAGGTTTTTTTTGTTCATATAGATGTCCAGTATTTATTTTGAAGAAGCATTTTGTTTGAAAGGTTACACTTTGGCCGTTTAGTTGCCTCTCTCCCTTTGTCAAAAATAAATTGACCATGTATTCCTGGACTCCCTTGTCTGGTCCGTTCATCTGTGTGTCTGCCTTTTTTACCACCTACTTCTGTATCTATTACTGTAGCTTTATATTAAATGTGGAAATCAGGTAGGGCAAATCCTTCAAATACTTTAAAAAATTATTTTGGCTATTCTAGCTCCTTTGCCTTTCTGTATAAATTTTAGAATAATTTTGTCAACTTTTATCTTCCTTCCATCAAAGAAAATAAAACCTGCTGGGATTTATTGGGATTGCATTTGAATCTACAAATCATGGGAGAGAATTAACATTTTAACAATATTGAATATTCCAAACTCTGAATATAATGTTATCTCCTCATTGTTTTATTTCTTTAATGTATTGTAGTTTTTGGCAAATAGATCCTGCACACATTTTGTTAGGTTTATAGTTAAATATGTCATGTTTCTTGGTGCTATTGTAAATAGTTTTTTTTTTTTTTTACTTTAATATTTGATTGTTCCCTGTTACTGTGTAGAAATGCAGTTTGTTTGTTTTTTAATAGCAACCTTGCAGTCTTAAAATTACTAGCTGTAGGAACTTTCTTGTATAGATTCCTTGGTGTTTTCCTATGTGTAGGCAGTCATGTCATCTGTGTATAGAGGCAGTTTTTTCCCTCCTTTTGAATGCTCTTTATTTCTTTTTCTTGCCTTCTTGCACTAGCTTGAACTTTCAGGATGTTATTAATTAGGAATGGTGAGTAGGCATACTTACCTTACTCCTAATACTGGGTAAAAGCTGTCTTTCATCAGTAAGTGTTTTTTTGGTTGATGCCTTTTGTCAGGTTAAGGAAGTTCCCTTGTATTTTTGTTTTGCCATTTGTTAGATTGAGGAAGTTCCCTGTATCTGGTGCTAGAGTTTTCTTTGTGGGAAGGGTTTTCATTACAAATTCAGTTTCTTTAACTTTGTATATAAGTATTCAGGTTATGTGTTTCTTCCTTGTTACAGTTTTGTTTTGTGTTTTGGTAGGTTGTATCTTTTTTTTTTTTTTTTTTTTTTAAGACAGTCTTGCTGTATCACCCAAGCTGGAATGCAGTGGTACGATCTCGGCTCACTGCAGCCTCTGGGGTTGAAGCGCTTTTCCTGCCTCAGCCTCTCGAGTAGCTAGGACTATAAGCATGCGCCACCAGACCTGGCTAGTTTTTGTGTTTTTAGTAGAGCTGGTGTTTCACCAGGTTGGCTGGGCTGGTCTTGAACTCCTGTCCTCAGGCAGTCCTCCCACCTCAGCCTCCCAAAGTGCTGGGATTACAGGTGCGAGCCACAGTGCCTGACCGGTAGTATCTTTCAAAATATTTGTCTTTATCATGTAAGTTGTTAAAATTACTAGCATAACATTGTTGCTACTATTCCCTTATTTTTAATTTTGGATTTTGGATGGTTCTGTAAGGCTGTTTTGTTTTGTTTCATTATTTATATTGGTAATTTGTGTCTTATTTCTTCGTCAGTCTGGCTAGAGGTTTGACAATTTTATTGATCTTTTCAAAATACCTGCTTTTGTTTTCATTGATACTCTTTATTCTGTTTTCTGTTTCATTGATTTCTGCTCTTATTTTAATATTTTCACCCTTTTGTTTACCTTGAGTTTCAATTAAGTTCTTTTGATAGTTTTTTGTTTACTAGAAGTGAGATTATTCATTAGAGACCACAGGTGCAGTTTGCTATTACCACATTATATCTTTTCCCTACTACCTTTTCAGTTTTTTCAATAAGCAAAATAACATAAGACACCTTTAAATTAGCTGAAGTATGTCTTCCCTTTGTATGCTCTTGCTTGGTTTTGTTAGGAATTCATGTGTAGGAAAATAATGAATGTATTTACCACAAACCTGTGTCTCATTAGCTCAGGGAAAGTGAGAAAGATCCTGAATATTAAGAAAACAGAATCTGATTTTTCCGACCTTGTTAAAAAGTGTCATACCAATTCATCGTGGTAGGTAATGGCTCAGGCAAGTCTGTTATGATAATGCCTGCTTTAGATGATTAGTGCAGCTTCCATTTTGTACCTGGCTTCTTTCTGTGCCTCAATTTTTTTTTTTTTTTTTTGCCATGAGAGGGCAGCCCAGAAAATGTCATCAGAAGATACATAGAGATAAGAGAGGTATATAACTCACAATTCTTTGGTTGTTAAATATACTAACTGTTGCACTAGGAAAATAGCTGAGTTTCCTCTGAGCCTTATCACAGAGAGACTATGACAAAATCAAAGTCCTCACCAACCATCCCTCCAGGAATGGTTTTTTGGTTGTTTTTTGTTTGTTTTTGTGTTTTTTGAATTAAAAAAAAATGGATTTTCAGTGCAAGTAGTAATAAAAAGTCTCCACTCAAAGAAAAGCCCAGGACCTGATGGCTTCACTGCTGAATTCTACCAAACATTTAAAGAAGAATTATATCACTCCTACTCAAACTATTCCAAAAAGCTAAGAAGAGAATACTTCCAAATTCATTCTACGAGGCCAGTGTTTCCCTGGTACCAAAACCAGACAAAGACACAACAAAAAAAGAAAACTACAGGCCAGTATCTTTGAACAGAGATGCAAAATCCTCAAACCAAATTCAACTACGTATTTAAAAGACCATTCATTGTAATCAAGTGGGATTCATCCCAGGGATGCAAGGATGGTTCAGCATACTCTGATATGGTTTGTGTTTGTGTCCCTGCCCAAATCTTATGTTGATTTGTAATCCCCATTGTTTGAGGAGGGGCCTGGTGGAAGGTGATTGGATCATAGGAGTGGAGTTCTCATGAATGGTTTAGCACCACCTCCCCTTGCTACTGTATAGTGAGTGAGTTCTCATGAGGTCTGGTTCTTTAAACCTTCCTGCTCTCGTCTCTCTCCTACTCTGGCCGTGTGATCTGTGTGTTCCCCTCTTGCCTTCTGCCCTGATTATACATTTCCTGAGGCCTCCCCAGAAGCAAAGCAGATGCTGTCATGCTTGCTATACAGCCTGCAGAATAGTGACCCAGTGAAACCTCTTTTTTTTAAGTAAATTGCCCGGTCTCAGGTATTTCTTTATAGCAGTAAGAGAACCACCCAATACATATTCAGATCTGTAAATACGATACATCACATCAAAAGAATGAAGGACATAAAACATGTGTCCATTTCTATAGATGCCAAAAAAGTATTCAGTAAAATTCAGCATCCCTTCATGATAAAAACTCAACTGGATGTAGAAAGAACATGCCTCAACATAATAAAAGCCACAGACAGATAAACCCACAGCTAGTATCATGGGGGGGAATCTGAAACCTTTCCTGTATGTAAGATCTGGAAGAAGGCAAAGATACCCACTTTCACCACCTTTCTTCAGTGTGGTGCTGGAAGTCCTAGCCAGAGCAATTAAACAGGAGAAGAAAAGAAAAGGCATCCAAATTGGAAAGAAAAAAGTTAGATTACTCTTGTTTGCAGACAATAGTATCTCAAATTTAGAAACACCTAAGGACTCTACCAGAAAACTGTTAGAACTGAGGTTTAGTAAAATTGCAGGATGCAGAATCAGCATATAAAAATCAGCAGCATTTCTGTATGCCAAGAGCAAACAATCTGGAAAATAAACCAATAAAATAATCTTATTTACAGTAGCTACAAATAAAATAAAATACGTAGGAATAAACTTACCCAAAGAAGCAAAAAATTTCTACAGTGAAAACTATAAAACACTGATGAAAGATATTGAAGAGGACGCCAAAAAGTGGAAAGATAGTCCATGGTCATGGATTCAGTATTGTTGGAATCAGTGTTTTAAAATGTCCACACTACCCGAAGGAATTTACAGATTCATTGCAACCCTTGTCAAAATACCAAGGACATTCTTCACAGAAGAATGTTTCGGGATTGGAAAAACAGTCCTAAAATTTCTGTGGAACCACAAAGACCCAGAGTAGGCAAAGCAATCCTGGGCAAAAAGAACAAAACTGAAGAAATCACATTACATACATTATGTGACTTCAAATTATACTCCAGGGCTATAGCATGGTGCTGGCACAAAAACAGACACAGAGCAGTGGAACAGAATAGAGAGCCCAGAAAAAAATCCACACATTTACAGCCAACTCATTTTCAACAAAGTCACCAAGAACATTGGGGAAAGGACAGTCTGCAATAAATGGTGCTGGGAAAATTGGACACCCACATGTAGAAGAATGAAACTGGACCCCTATCTCTTGCTATATACTAAAACAAATCAAAATGGATTAAACACCTGAAGTTATGAAACTACTAGAAGAAACATTGGGAAATAATGTCATTGGTCTGGGCTAAGGTTTCTTGAGTAAGACTTCCAAAGAACAGGCAACCACAACAAAATGGACAGTGGGATCACGTCACGCTCAAAGCTGCTGCACAATAAACAGTCAACAAAATGAAGCAACAACCCACAGAATGAGAGCAAATATTTGCATACTCCCCAGCTGGCAAGAGTTAATAACCAGAATATATAAGGAGCTAAAACAATAGGAAAAAGAAATCCAATTTTAAAATGGGCAAAAGATCTGAAGCCCAAGAGCTGAATAGATGTTTCTCCAAAGAAGATATATGGATAAATGGTCAACAGGTATATGAAAAAATGGTCCACATCACTAATCAGAGAAATACTCATCAAAACTATAATGAAATATTTCATCTCAGTTAAAATGGCTTTTATCAAAAAGACAGGCAATAACAAATGCTAGTGAGCATGCAGAAAAAAGAGAACTCTTATATGTTGTTGATAAGAATGTAAACTAGTACAGTCACTATGAAGAATAGTATGGAGGCCGGGCGTGGTGGCTCACGCCTGTAATCCCAGCACTTTGGGAGGCCGAGGTGGGCAGATCACGAAGTCAGGAGATCGAGACCATCCTGGCTAACAGGGTGAAACCTCATCTCTACTAAAAATACAAAATAAAAATTTTTACACAAAAAAATGGGGTGGGCATGGTGGCGGGCACCTGTAGTCCCAGCTACTGGGGAGGCTGAGGCAGGAGAATGGCGTGAACCTGGGAGGCGGAGCTTGGAGTGATCCTAGATTGCTCCACTGCACTCCAGCCTGGGCAACAGTGCCAGATTGTGTCTCAAAAAAAGAAAAACAAAAATATTATGGAGGCTCCTCAAAAACTAAAAATAGAGCAACCATATGATCCAGCAATTCCACTGCCGAGTATATATCCCAAAGAAAGGCCTGGGTGCGGTGGCTCATGCCTGTAATCGCAGCACTTTGGGAGGACAAGGTGAGCAGTTCACCTGAAGTCAAGAGTTCGAGATCAGCCTGACCAAAATGGAGAAACCCTGTCTCTACTAAAATCCAAAATATTAGCCAGATATGGTGGTGTGCACTTGTAGTCCCAGCTACTCGGGAGGCTGAGGCATGGGAATTGCTTGAACCCGGGAGGCAGAGATGGCAGTGAGCCAAAATCACACCATTGCACTCCAGCCTGGCAACAGAGTGAGACTCTGTCTCAAAAAAAGAAAGAAAAAGAAATCAGTATATCAAAGGGATAACTGCACTCACATGTTTATTCCAGCATTATTCATGATAGCCAAGTTATGGAATCAACATAAGTTTCTCATCAGTTGATGAAGGGATAAAGAAAATGTAAATATGCTCTATGGAATATTACTCAACCATAGAAAAGAATGAAATCGTATCATTTGCAACAACATGAATGGGACTGGAGGACATTACATTAAGTGAAATAAGCCAGGCACAGAAAGACAAGTGCCACATCTTCTCACTCATGTGGGAACTAAAAAAAAAAAAAGAAAAAATGAACTCATGGAGACAGAGAGTAGAATGATGGTTACCAGAGACTGGAAAGGGTGGTGGGGAATTGGGGATAGAGAAGACTTGGTTAATGGGTGCAAAACTACGGTTAGAAGGAGTAAGATACAGGCCGGGCGCGGTGGCTCACGCCTGTAATCCCAGCACTTTGGTAGACTGAGGCGGGTGGATCACGAGGTCAGGAGGTCAAGACCATCCTGGCTAACACAGGTAAAACCCCGTCTCTATTAAAAATATAAAAAATTAGCCAGGCGTGGTGTCGGGCGCCTGTAGTCCCAGCTACTCGGGAGGCTGAGGCAGGAGAATGGCGTGAACCCAGGAGGCGGAGCTTGCAGTGAGCCGAGACCACACCACTGCACTCCAGCCTGGGTGACAGAGCAAGACTCTGTCTCAAAAAAAAAAAAAAAGGAGTAAGATATAGTGTTTAGTAGCACAATAGGGCAACTATCGTTAATTTTTTATATATTTCACAGTAACTAAAAGAGTGGAATTGGAATGTTCGTGACAACAAAGAAATGATAAATGCTTGAGGTTCTGGATATCCCAGTTACCCTGATTTGATCGTTACACATTATACTTGTATCAGAATGTGTGACGTGGATTCCATAACAACTATTATTTACTATAATAATTAAAAATAAAAATATGTTTTAAATCTTTGGACAATGAAAGAGTCTTGCCAGTGCGAGCTGAGAGAGTTATGTCAAAGCATGATAACTTAATTGACTTCATTCTCTGAGGCTACAGAACAATACTTTCAACTGTCTCCGTCTTTTGGTGTTCTAAGATGGTGCCAAATAAAATTTAGACTGTCTAGAGCAGGGTCAGCAAAGTATTTATTTAAAGAGCCAAATAGTAAATAAGTATTTTAGGCTTTGCAGACCATAAGTCTCTGTCAAAACTACTCAGCCCTGCAGCTGTATTGTAGAAGCAACCATAGACAACAGGCAAACGAATGAATGTGACTGTGTTCCAACTGTGGGCCATAGTGAAGAGGGATCAACTGCGCAGTCCCTACCCATCAAAGATTCTTACTCAGTCTGTCTGGGCTGGGACCCCTAACACGTATTTTAAATGGACTTCAGTTTGAAATGAAGGACTATGGCCTGTGGCATCCCACTTTTAAGCAACACTCACAGAGGAATGAGAAAGCTCGTTCTCTCTGAGGTGAGCAAGTGGGCTTTTGGCAGTGGTAGTAACTGAAGGGGATAATTTGAAACTATATTCTCTTGGCAGTAACCTGGAGTATAGATACTCTGTATTGCCAAGTAAGGACAAATTCATATTCTTTGACATCTGACAGTCAATTTTATGAAAGTTGGAGGTCATTTTATAAAAAAGCCATTTAATTGATGAGAACCTATCATTTTCTGCTATTTACTGTCTAGAATAATATATGCTTCATTCTTTCATTTGTATTTCCAGAAGGTACTTTCTTCATCTTACATTTTAGAAACCATTGAAACCCTATTCATTCTTAAAGACTAAGTAACTTTTTGGTGTTCCACTACGTGCCAAGCACTGTTGCACTCTTGTAGGCCCTGGAATTATATCAGAAAAAACAGGCAGAATTTGCCTCCTCATGGATTCTGATCTCTCTGCTGGTCCTCAGTGACAGTTGAATATGTACATCGGATAGTTGTTTACCCCATCTTCTACTACATGATAACTTTCACAAGGGTTGGAAATCGTAAGTCAGTTTTCTATCCCATTAGTGCTTGATACCTAGTTCTGCCCCAAAAAACTGAATTCTCTAGGACACCAGTCATGTTGAATAAAAGTCACTCTTGGGAGGTCTACAACAGCACTGCCCAGTAGCAGTATAATATAAACCACATATGTAAATTTAAGTTTTTTAGTCTTCCTATTAAAAACTGTAAAAAAAAAAAACAGGTGAAACTAACTTTATAATAGGTCTTATTTAGTATGTACAAAATATATTTCAACATGTGATAAGTTTAAAAATTGATCAATTGAGTCCTACAAAATTGTTCACTTTTCAATGTCAGCACCTTTCAGGTAATGCTAGCCATATTTGAAGTGCTTAATAGTCACATGTCTAATGCTTATCATATTAGTGTAGGTGTGTAGCTTCAGATGGTAACTGCATGTGTTCATCTCTCCTGCAGCTGTAACACACCCACACCTTTTCAGCTTTCAAATACTCTCCCTTAGAAAATGCATACATTTTTCTAATTCTTTGGGAAATAAAGTGAATTCCTCAGGAATGAGTTGCTCATCGTTACTCTGCTTTTTCATTTTCTAAAATAGAATTATGTAAAGGATTAAATGAGTATTTGTTTACTAAAGCATTAAAAGATGAGTATAGAAAGCAAGGAAACTAGGCAAGAGATAATTTTAAGGGTAAGCTAGTGAGTGTTTCAACTAGGGAGGTGATTGCCTAAGAGGTAAACTTGGGACAAGGGGTGCCAAGGCAATGCACTGGAGGGAAGAACAGTCATTAACAGACCCAGGACAGCTGGTTAACCACATGCAAAATAATGAATTTGGACCCCTACCTCACAAGATTTACAAAAATTAAGTTTAAATGAACCATAGGTGTAAGTATAAGAGCTTAAACTCTAAACCTCTTTGAAGAAAACAGGAATAATTATTCATGACCTGGGTTAGGCAGTGGTTTATCGGATATGATGTCAAAAGTGCAGGCAACAAAAAGGAAAACAGCAGATATATTGGACCCCATCAAAATCAGAAACTTTTGTGCTTCAAAGGACACCATCAAGGAAGTGAGAAGATATTCCACAGAACGGGAAAAGATACTTGCAAATCATATATCTGATAAGGGATTTGTTTCTAGAATATATAAATAATTTTTATAACTGAACAATAAAAAGACAAATCAGTTGAAAAATAGCAAATGATTTGAATAGATATTTCTCAAAGAAAATGTATGAATGTGCAATAAACACATGAAAAGATGTTCAATATCATTAGCTTTCAAGGAAATGTATACCAAAAAGTATAGTGAAATACTCCTTCACACCCACTAGGATGACTATACTCAGAAAGACGATAAATATTGGCAAGGATGTGGATAAATTAAAACCTTTGTACATTGCTGATAGGACTGTAAAATGGCACAGCTGCTGTAGAAAACAGTTTTGAGAGTTCCTCATAGAATTATTATGGGACATAGCAATTCCACTCATAGGTGTACACCCAAGAGAAATGAAAGCAAATGTCTACATAATAAGTTATACATGAGTGTTCATGGCACCATTATTCATAATAGATCTGACTATTAGCTGATAAATAATGAATAAACATTTTGGTATATACATAGAATGGAATAGAATGGAATATTATTTAGCAATACAAAGAAATGCCACAACATTGATGAACCTTGAAAACATTATGCTAAGTGAAAGGTGCCAGTCATAAAAGAACATATATTATGTGATTCCATTTATAAGAAGTATTCAGAATAGGTGAATAGAGAGTTGTTAGTGGTTGCTGAGTCTAGGGGTTTGAGAGATGATGGCCAAAGGGTGCGGAGTTTCGTTTTAGGGTGATGAAAATGTTATAAAATTTTGATGGGGTCCAATGTATGTGTTTTCTCCTTTGTTGCTTATACTTTTGACATCATATTCAATAAGCCATTGCCTAACCCAGGTCATGAAGATTTATTCCTGTGTTTTCTTCAAGGAGGTTTAGAGTTTAAGCTCTTAGACTTAAACCTGTGGTTCTTAAAACTTAATTTTTGTAGATGTTGTGAGGTAGGGGTCCAAGTTCATTATTTTGCATGTGGTTAACAAGCACCATCTGTAACCAGTGATAGTTACAACTATGTACATACTAAAAACCATTGAATCATACACTTTAAAGAGTGAATTTATGATATATGAATTATATATCAATAAAGTGATAAAAGAAATTTTACTTATCTGTCAAGCAGCTCCAAACCGCTATCTGATAGATGTAAGTATTTAAGCTGAAGCAAACATGTAATCTACGATACACTCCCTTTATCTGTAGAAGGCTATTATTTGCACTTACAGAGTGCATTATGAGTTTTTCAGACCCTTCATTATATTTGTCTGTGAAGTAGGTGTTAACCATGTGAAATAAGGTGAGTCTCAGAAACGTCTAGTAAAATGCCCCTTAAGAGCTAGAACTTGAACCCAGGTTTGGACTCAGCATACTGTGCTCTTTATATGTCATATATATATGTCAGGTTTAATTTACAGTTTTTAAATGTGGCTGGCACAGTGGCTCACACCTGTAATTCCAATACTTTGGGAGGCCAAGGTAGAGCATCACTCTAGGCCAGGAGTTCTAGGCCAGGAGTTCAAGACCAGTGGAGGCAACATAGTGAGACCCTGTCTCTACACACCCCCCAAAAATTTAGCCAGGCATGGTCGTGTACACCTGTAGTCCCAGTTATTTCAGGAGGCTGAGGCCAGAGGATCACTTCAACCCAGGAGTTTGAAGTTACAGTGAGCTGTGATTGCACCACTGCACTCCAGCCTGGGCAGCAGAGTGAGACCCTGTCTCTAAAAAGCAAAAAGTTTTTGGAACGTAATTTCTGAAATTAAGAACTCATATAATTCACATAAACTACACAAAGGTCTCTCTATACATGCAATAAAGTGAATAAAATAAAGGGTAGGTAATTTGGCAAGGGAGGAGCCAATGTTTGTTTAGAACATTGGTGGTGAGGCTAATTTTATAGGGAAAATGACAGTCTTAAAGAAGGGGAATTGGAGGTATTCTGTAGGAAGCTGGAAATAGGAAAATGGAACAGGAATGAGAAATGAAAACTATGATTTGGTAATCAGAACTTAAAGAATGACAGTAAGAATAAACAGAAGGACACACACAATTTGACTGGCCAAGGGACACAAGTGTTAAAAAATTGAATCAATCTGACAGTCACAGAAGATTGAACAATGTTTTGAGAACTACTGAATTGGTAGAAAATTTGCAGTGCTTGGGTCTTGTGACTTCTCATCTGTTTGGGCTGACCACTAATTTTGAACAGGCCTTTAAAATCTTTTGAGACCCGCATGAAATCAAAGTATATTAAAGTTGATAACATTAAAATCTCTCTTATGCAGATGAGGGAACTTAAATCTATGGAGGTCTTACATAAGGTCATGATTGGCACACAGGACCCAGGCCTGCTGACTTCACCTGTAAGAAGGGAGCTGGAACAGGCAATTGCTGAGGCTCCATCTGGTTTTCAAATTCTGTGATGTCAGTGGCCACTGTGAAAACAAATGGCTAGAACAGGTCCCATTGAATGTTAATTGAAATTCCATTGAAAAGTTAATTGGAAGAATAAGAGGAGAAAAGTAAGACTGGAATTAGTGAGGAAAGTTATAAGTTAGCTGATTGTACAAGTTTGATGTGGACAAATGGGAGAATAAAACAAAAGGCAGCAAGTGGAATCCTTAAGTAGGTAATTGGGCATATTCAATAGGAACAGAGAGGAATCTTCGGAGAAGAAATTAAGCAGTTATTTGTGAAACAGGAGCAACTTTCAGGAATTTTTTTTTAAGGAACCAAGAAATACTTCAACGAATGAACGGGTGAGCAGACCTTTTCTGTGAAAGGCCAGATTATAAATAGTTTGATTTTGTGCACCACAAGGTCCCTGCAACTATTCAGGGCAAAAGCAGTCATAATTATATGTAAAGGAATGGACATGTCCAGTAAAACAGGACACATAACTGAAAAAATTCCAGGACCCATTTCCAAGTTCTAACATAAATTCAGTTGTTGTCTAGCCAGACATAGACATATCAACGCAGAAGTTGTTGCTGCTCATGGTTGCTTAAGGTTTCGAAAGTTTGAAATATGGCAAGTCTTTGCCTCTCTTTCTTCCATCCCCAGAAACTAAAAGTTATCCTGTACATTTTCTCATGTAAACATACTTCTAAAAATCAACTATCTTGGCAGAACTGCACAATTTTTACGTTAAAGATAGATGAGAAAAAAAGTCACATTTTCCATTTCTGTTGAAAACCCCTTGGGAATGTACCATGATAGTCTGTTAGTAAGTCTAAGACAGAGAGCATATTATTGCCTCGGAGTAATCTACCTCCACTTTGATTACTGGAAACAGTAAAAAAAAAATTTTTGTACATGCTATCATTTATTTCTCTGTTTTAAAATGGTTTTTTACCATATTTAGATCATTTATATCATTTAACCCTTTAATCCTTGTTTAATCTAGGTATTATAAATAAGTACAGTATACATGTAATGCTTATCACCAGTCCTATTCATATATCTCTTGTCATTTTGATTGTCAGAATGTTACTCTCTATTAGATTCCTTAGGATGAGATAATAAAGACAGTATTTCCTTTGTTCTTGCATGTTGACTGGTTTATTTGTGTTTTTTGTACTTGAAGGTCAGTTTTGTTGAATATAAAATCCTTGACTCGGCTGGGTGTGGTGGCTCACGCCTGTAATCCCAACACTTTGGGAGGCCGGGGTGGGCGCATCACCAGAGGTCAGGAGTTCAAGACAAGCCTGGCCAACATGGTGAAACCCCATCTCTACTTAAAAAAAAAAAAAAAAAAAAAATTTTAGCCAGGCTTGGCAGTGGGCATCTGTAATCCCAGCTACTTGGGAGGCTGAGGCAGGAGAATCCCTTGAACCTAGGAGACAGAGGTTGCAGTGAGCCGAGATTGCACCATTGCACTCCAGCCTGGGGGAGAAGAGCAAAACTCTGTCTCAAAAAAAAAAAAAATCATTGAGTCACTATTTTTTTCTTAAAACTCAGTCATCTAAATATATTTTTGGTGTTTAGTCCTCCTGAGTTGATACTCTCAGATAACTCACATATCCACAGTGATGTAAACTCTTTCAGTACCTAGTTTCAATTTTTTCAAAAATAGTATCAGGAAAGTTTTTTGTTTGCTTGTTTTTGTTTTTTGTTTTTTCCCTTATTTTGATTTGCTTCTTTAGGGCTCCTGCTGTTCATATATATCATGCTGCTTTTGCTTGTCTTCGGTGTTTGTAATGTTCCTCAAATCCTTTTTATAAAATCTCTTGCGTTCTTTTTTAAAAAATGTTATTTGTTTATTTAAAAACTTTTAGGTTCGGGGTACATGTGCAGATTTGTTATGTAGGTAGACTTGTGTCACGGGGTTTGATGTACAGATTATTTCGTCACCTAGTACTAAGCCTAGTGCCGAATAATTACTTTTTCTGCTCCTCTCCCACCCTCCACCCTCTGGTAGTCCCCAGTATGTTCCCTCTGTGTCCATGTGTTCTCATCATTTAGCTCCCGCTTATAAGTGACAACATGCAGTGTTTGGTTTTCTGTTCCTGCGTTAGTTTGCTAAGGATGATGGCCTCCCATTACACCCATGTTCTCGCAAAGGACATGATCTTGTTCTTTTTTATGGTTGCATAGTTATACTACGTTTTCTTCATCCAGTCTTCCATTGATGGGCATTTAGGTTGATTCCACATCTTAGCTATTGTGAATAGAGCTGCAGGGAACATATATGTGCATGTATCTTTATGATAGAATAATCTATATCACTTTGGGTATATACCCAGTAATGGGATTGCTGGCTCGAACGGTAGTTCTCCTTTCAGCTCTGAGGAATTGCCATACTGCCTTCCCCAACGTGTATAAGCAGTGCCTTTTCCCTGTAGCCTTGCCAGCATCTGTTATTTTTTTGACTTTTTAATATTAGCCATTCTGACAGGTGTGAGATGGTATCTCTGTGTTTTTGTTTGTTTCTTTGAGACGGACTTTTGCTCTTTTTGCCCAGGCTGGAGTGCAGTGGCACAATCTTAGCTCACTGCAACCTCTGCCTCCCGGGTTCAAACGATTCTCCTGCCTCAGCCTCCCAAATAGCTGGGATTACAGGCATGCACCACCATGCCTGGCTAATTTTTGTATTTTTAGTAGAGATGGGGTTTCACCATATTAGTCAGACTGGCCTTGAACTCCTGACCTCAGGTGATCCACCAGCCTCAGCCTTCCAAAGTGCTGGGATTACAGGCGTGAGCCACCGTGCCCGGCTGCTCATTGTGGTTTCGGTTTGCATTTCTATGATTACTGATGTTGAACATTTTTTCATATGATTATTGGCAGCTTTTTTTTTTTTTTTTTTTTGAAAAGTGTTCATATCCTTTGCCCACTTTCTAATGCGGTTTTTTTTTTCTTGTAAAATTGTGTATAGATGCTGGATATTAGACCTTTGTCACATGCATAGTTTGCAGGTGTTTTGTCATATTCTGTAGGTTGTCTGTTTACTCCTTTGATGGTTTCTTTTGCTGTGCAGAAGCTCTTTAGTTTAATTAGATTCCATTTGTCAATTTTTGCTTTTGTTGCAGTTGCTTTTGGCGTCTTTATCATGCCATCTTTGCCAGTTCCTAAGTCCAGAGTGGTATTGCCTGAGTTGTCTTCCAGGGTTTTTATAGTTTTGGGTTTTACGTTGATGTCTTTCATCCATCTTGAGTTGATTTCTATGTATGTTATAAGGAAGGGTTCCAGTTTCAATCTTCTGCATATGGCTAGCCAGTTACCCCAGCACCATTTATTGAACAGGGAATCCTTTCCCCATTGCTTGCTTTTGTCAGCTTTGTTGAAGATCAGATGCTTGTATGTGTGGCCTTATTTCTGGGCTCCCTGTTATGTTCCGTTGGTCTGAGTGTCTGTCTTTGTTACAGTACCATGCTGTTTGGTTACTGTAGCCCTGTAGTTTAGTTTGAAGCTGGGTAACATAATGCCTCTAGCTTTATTCTTTTTGCTTAGGATTGTCTTGGCTGTTTGAGCTCTTTTTTGGTTCCATATGAATTGCATTCCTGATTTGGCTCTTGGCTGTTGTTTGTATATAAGAATGCTAGTGCTTTTTGTATATTGACTTTGTATGCTGAAACTTTGCTGAAGTTATTTATCAGCTTAAGGAGCTTTTGCACGGAGACCATGGGGTTTTCTAGATCTAGAACCATGTCATCTGCAAACGGGGATAGTTTAACTTCCTCTGTTCCTATTTGGATGCCCTTTATTTCTTTCTCTTGCCTGATTGCTCTGGCCAGGACTTCCAATACTGTGTTGAATAGGAGTGATGAGAGAGGGCATCCTTGTCTTGTGCTGGTTTTCAAGGAGAATGCTTCCAGCTTTTGCCCGTTCATTATGATGTTGGCTGTAGGTTTGTCGTACACAGCTCTTACTATTTTGAGGTGTGTTCCTTCAATTTCAATGCCTAGTTTATTGAGAGTTCTTAACGTGAAAGGATGTTGAAGTTTATTGAAAGCCATTTCTGCATCTGTTAAGATAATCATGTGTTTTTTGTCTTTAGTTCTGTTTATGTAATGAATCACATTTAATGATTTGCGTATGTTGAACCAACCTTGCATCCCAGGGATAAGGCCTACTTGATGGTGGATTAGCTTTTTGATATGCTGCTGGATTCAGCTTGCTAGTATTTTGTTGAGGATTTTTGCATCAATGTGTATCAAAGATATTTGCCTGAAGTTTTATTTTTTGTGTCTTTGCCAGGTTTTGGTATCAGGATGATGCTGGCCTCATAGAATGAGTTGGGGTGTTGTTCGTCCTCTTCAGTTTTTTGGAATAGTTTCAGTAGGAATTCTTCCAGCTCTTGTTTGTACATGTAGAGTAGCTATTAATTCATTTGGTCCTGGGCTTTTTTTAGTTGGTAGGCTATTTACTACTGATTCAATTTTGGCACTTGTTACTGATATGTTCAGGGATTCCGTTTCTTCCTGGTTCAGTCTTGGGAGGGTGGGTTTGTCCAGGAATTTATCAGTTTCTTCTGGATTTTCTAGTTGGTGTGCATGGAGGTGTTCATAGTATTCTCTGATGGTTACTTGTATTCCTGTGGTATTATCCCCTTTCTCCCAATTGTGTTTATTTGGATCTTCTGTCTTCTTTGTCTAGCTAATAATTTATCTTACTGATTTTTTTCAAAAATACAATTCTTGGATTTGTTGGTCTTTTGAATGGTGTTTTGTGCCTGGCTCCTTCAGTTCAGCTCTTTTTTGTTATTTCTTGTCTTCTGCTAGCTCTGGAGTTGGTTTGCTCTTGTTCCTGTAGTTCTTTTTGTTGTGATGTTAGGTTGTTAATGTATGTAATGTTGTTAATGTCGTATGTATTACTGATTTAATCTTAGAACATTAGGTTGATTTCTTTTTACTTTTTCTCAAGATGTTTTTTGGTCTGATATTCCTATCTAAAATGACTTTTTAAAATTTCGGATTTGGTCTCAAACTCTTCCACTTCATTTCTACAATTTTTCTAATTCTTTCATGTCTTGTATCTTGTGCTAATAATAGTTTTAATCCTCCCCGTTTTTTAAGCCTTCTTTCAGACATACTTTTATTGTCTGCAGAGATGTCATTCTGCTACTCAGTATGCATTATATAGTAACTACATAGAGCGGGGGTCGCCATCCCCCAGGCCACAGACATGTACCGGTCTTTGGCCTGTTAGGAACTGAGCCACACAGCAGGAGGTGAGCGGCGGGCAAGTGAGCAAAGCTTCACCTGTATTTGCAGCCACCCCCCATTGCTCACATTGCTGCCTGAGCTCTGCCTCCTGTCAGATCAGTGGTGGCATCACATTCTCATAGGAGTGTGAACCCTGTTGTGAACCATTCATGCAAGGGATCTAGGTTGTACATTCCTTACGAGAATCTAATGCTGGATGATCTGTCACTGTCTCCCATCACCCCCAGATGGTACCATCTAGATACAGGAAAACTAGCTCTGGGCTCCCACTGATTATGCAATCTGCAATATAGTGAGTTTTGTGATCATTTCATCATATATTACAATGTAATCATAATGGAAATAAAGTACACAATAAATGTAATGTGCTTGGATCGTCCCAAAACCATCCCCTCCACCTGCCGGTCTGTGGAAAAATTGTGTTCAAAGAAACCAATCCCTGGTGCCAAAGAGGTTAAGGACTGCTGGTATAGAGGGTTTGATTCTAATCATTTTCTTTTTCTCATTTTTGCCTGTAATTTGTGGTGGATGGGGGGGGGGTGTTTGTTTTTTTGTTTTGTTTTGTTTTTTGTTTTTTTGTGGAAGGCGGAGGTGGGTGGGAAGGATTTTGTTTGTTTGTTTGTTTTAGAATATGGCTTGGTTCACATGCTAAGGAAGTCTCCAAAGCCAGTTGTCTATCCCCTCCTCGTTGCGTTTTGCACTTCAAGGGTGTACATTGACCCCCTAGTTTTGTTGTAAATGTTGCACTTGGATTCTTGGTTTGTTATGGAGTCAACCTGCCTGTTTTTATTCAGTAAGATTCATTTATGCCTACTCTCATTGCTGCTAATTTTTCAAGAATTCTGCTTCTAGTGCTGTAATTAGTGCTAGTTTTTTTTTGTTGTTGTTTTGTTTTTTAAGAGTGTATAAAGGGAAATAAAATTAAAGTTAAATTGAATAATCAGTCAAATACTTGTTGAGGCTCACTGATTTGGTGAACCACTCTGTGTCAGGCTTCTGCAGGGTTGCATTGAACTGAAAGATGTATATGGATATATTGAACTAGCAAGCCAGTCACTGCAATGACTTGTTTTGGCAAAGAGAAAAGATTTTACTCGCAAGACTGCCAAATGAGGAGATGGGAGAACAAGTCTCAAACCCTCCTCCAAAGATGGGATTTTAAGGATGTTTTTGGAATAGAGTACCAGGGTTCTCCAACGTGTGGGTAAGA
The DNA here is from genome assembly GCF_003255815.1 of Theropithecus gelada. Taxonomy (NCBI): domain Eukaryota; kingdom Metazoa; phylum Chordata; class Mammalia; order Primates; family Cercopithecidae; genus Theropithecus; species Theropithecus gelada. The sequence goes on from NC_037674.1 coordinate 6,847,800, forward strand.
GAGATTGGGAGTAAGGAAAAGTGAGTGAGTTAGGATCTGCATACATGCAGTCAAGTTATACAGCTCTTCATAGAATGCATGTTTGAAAAATGGCAGTACCACCATGATCAGAGGAAGGAGGTTTTGGCCCTGGGACATCAGTCACCTCTCTGGGCATTCATGCAGGCCTAGTTGAAGGGTCGGTGGTCTTAATCAGCTTGAAGTGGACAAGAGCTGCCCACTGGTTCCTGGAAATAACTTTAAGCAACAGTTACTGTAGTGACCCACATTCGGAAGTTATCTATAAGGAAGTTTGTGGGAGTTTTTGCTATGTGACGTGCTAGTGGGGGTTTTAAAATAGATCTACTAGAAGTAAGCGATAAAAAAGCAAGGCAGGTTAAGTTTGGCAAGCTTAATCAGGTTAGCCTTCGATTTTAAATATGTGAGTTCCTCCCAAATAGGGCCTTGATGACCCAGGCTACTTGTAGTGCTGTGTGTTAAGTAGCACAAGTGTGTACGTGTGCCCCAGGAGGTTACAGGATGGACCACTTCTGTGAAAGCCAACGGTGTTTTTATGAATGAGATGACATGGAACCTGGGTTTTGAAAGATGAGCTGAAACTTGCAAGATTGATAAGGTAATAAGGAAATCCTAGGCAGAAAGGAGATGTTAAACCATAGTTTGATACTGCATGATCTGCTTAAGCAGGAATCAGTATTTAAGTAAGTTTAGAGCAAAGACTGGGGTGCTGGGAAGCAACTTTGAAGTTGTATTCAAAGGCATTGCATACTAAGGAATTTGAACTTATGGGCAAGGATCTATTGGATTAGGTCTTTGTGTTAGAGGGACAGCACTGCCAACACTTGTAATGCAGTGGTGAGAAATCTGTTGAAAGGGCCAAATAAGACAATTATGAAGGTAGAAGGAAGGGAACGTGGGGAAGAGTTGAACCCTTTGAAATTTTTGATGAACTGATCTTATATTCAGAAAACATTGAAAGCTGCAGCTCTCCTTCCAGGCTGCTCATTAGAATCACCTGGGGGCTATTTTTTTTTTTTAAGCCCACCAATTCCTCTTCTCCATTTTTACTTGATTGGTATAGATTGAGGATCGTGCATCAGCAAGCAGTTTTGAAATTGTTTCCAAGTGATTCTTACCTGCAGCCTGGGTAAGAAGTGGCAGGCTTCCTGGAGAGTCATTAAGTGAACTGTGGTAAGCACTGACGGAGCAGGATTACCTGCCCTGCTAGGTACCCGAACTACATTTACTTGCTCACAAGTGATTTTTTAAAATGTATGCTCGCATCCCTGCCTTGCTTATTGAAAGTTCCTAATGTTTTTGGTATTTCTTTAATCTTTTTATGTTTTTAACTTTTAAATAAAAGAAGAAAATAAAAGAACTACCAAACAAGATGTAAGTTCATACTGTAAAATTACATAGAGTAATTTTTCAAATTACTAAATTACAAAGATTAGTCCCCACCTCTTTGAAGGAGAAAAAAAGGGAAAGGATAATCCTTTAGTAAGGCTGGGGTGTTTAGGTTTTTTCCAGCATTTTGCAGTTACAAACAGTCTGCAATGAATAACCTTGTGCGTTTGTTATCTTTGTACTGTGAGAGAGGTATGTGTATCTTTAGGGTACTTTTTAGAAGCTAGTTTGCTCTGTCAGAAGATAGTACATTTGTAGTTTTGTTAGGTTATTGCCAAATTCCTCTCCTGAAAGTTGTAGCAATTTGTGTGCCCATCAGTAGTAGACAGCCTGTTTCCCTATAGCCTCCCTTTTCTGAAATATGTCATGCTTTAATGTTTCTGTTCTTGGCGTTCTTTGGTTTTAATTTGCATTTATCTGTGGGTTTTAACATCTCATATGTCTTTTGTAAATTGTTTGTTTCATTGTTTTATTTTGTTTTGTTTTTTCTCCCTTCATGTTTAAGTAGTTCTTGATATCAACATTTTCAAAGTATGGTATGTGGACTCCTGAAGGTCCCTGAAAACATTTTAGGTTCAAGGGCAAAACTCTTTTTATACATTATGGAGGTATTTCTTATCTTCTTTGCTGTGTTGTTATTTGAGCGAGGGTTTAGAAATAATGGTGGTTAAAACTGTGTCAAGGCAGTGGCACCAAACCTTATAATAGTCATTGTCACACACTCATAGATTAAAAGAACAGTTTCAGTTTTATTTAAGAGTGACTTGAAACAGAACTACGTCTTACTACTTTCCAACCCTTGAGTACACACGTTTTCAGTAGTCTAGGTATGCAAATGGGAAGTGTGCCTAAAGTAGTTCTGCCTTGTACTAAAGTACGTGTGTGATTATTTGAATTGCAGCTGTGTATTGAGTGGGGGATGGAAGGCCAACATCACTTTTACTTGAAGGAATAATTGTTTACTTGAAGGAACGTATGGTTATCCAAACTTGAATATTTGACAAACATATTTCTCCAAAATGAATGAATATCTTGCTTCAAGGAGAACAATTCTTGGTAGTATTTGTTGCTAACAATGAAAACTGATTTTTAAAACAAAAATTAAAATTTGAAAAATTTTTATCTGCCACCATAAGCTCAATAGCTTTTCAGTACTTAAAGACTCTTTTGATAATCTTGATAGTGATATTAACACGTGATTTAAAAATACACCATGTGGTGAAATGTGGCATCGTTTGGACGATTTGCCTAACTCAGGGAACCAGTATTTTCCAAAAGACTGAGGCATGCTATAATAAAATTTTGCATGGATGAAATATTCAGAGTGTAAAATAGGCCAATAGATATTCATGCAATAATAGAGACAGTTGATTGATATAGTTTCAAACTGTACATTGTTACTCTCCTTTAGGAAATGTATTAAGTTTTTGGCATAAAATCAAGCATGAATTTTCATGATTACCTTAAAAGGCTACTAAAATAACTCTTCTTTTTCAATGACTGTACATGTGTAAGAAAAGCTGGATTTTCTGTGTGTACTTTAACAAAAAGCGACATACTACAGGGTTTGTTACAGTGCATTTTCACAAACTTTGTTTTCTCTTCAGCGGTGAAACTCAAATTTTGTCAAAGCCTTTTTCAGGATCTTGGAGATAATCATATAATTGTTTTCTTTAGATTTATTAATAGGATGTATTATGCAAGTGGATTTCCTAATACACTAATCTTGCATTCCTGGAATTAATCCCTTTTTCATGGAGTGTTTATGTAGTGTTGGCCGTTGTTTGCTTATTTTTATTTTGTATTTTGCACTGATAACGAATAAATTATGTTGAGCTGTAATATTGGGGGGTTGGTCATTATCATGGACAGTCATCAAGTTTCAGTGTCAGTATTATACTTGCTTCATAAAAAGAATTTAGAAGCTTTCCTTGGTATCAGTGTTCTGAAACAATACATTGTATTGAGGCTATCTGGATATTGCATGTTTTGGCACAGTTCCCTTGGGAAATCATTTGTACATGGTGCCTTTTTGTGGGATAATTCCCTCATAAGTTTTGCTGCTTTTTTCTCCAGAAATTGGGCCATTTAAGCTTTAAAATAATAGGGTCAATTTTGGCAATCTGTATTTCCTTAAGGAATTATGTTTCATTTAGGTTTTAAAATTTCTTTGAATTTGTTCGGTAGTCTCTTAACGTTTTCTAATGCCATACTAATAGTCATTGGTCTCTAATCATTTATTTTTGAAGTTTTAGTCCTGCTTTTAATTTGAAATTTGGATATTGTCTTTGAATTATGATTGAGTGTATGGTTTTGTGTACAGTAGTCCCCTCTGAGCCGTGGGGCACATGTTCCCCCAGTCGATGCCCGAATTCACGGATAGTGTCAAACCCAATTTTGCTGTTAATTGGAGCACATTTCTGTTCCTGTCTTCCACTCAGAAGTTTAATGCCTTTTCCATTTTAAATAAGCACTTATCATGCACTGTGGCTAAACCCTTGCAATTTTAGGTGTGATAGCAAAACTAGCACAAATTTCGTTTTCCTTCACAGCTTCACTAATAGAAGATTCCTTCTCCTTGTAGATCTTAGTAACCTCAACATATGATTTTTTTTTCCCCCTGTATTAAGTGGAGGACTTTCACCTTCTCTCGAAGGAAACACTTTACAGCTTTTCTTTGGCATATCTGAATTGCCAGCATCACTACTACTGCACTTTGGGGTCATGATTAAGTAAAATGAGGGTGACTTGAACCCAAGCATTGTGTTACCTCTCCACAGTTGATCTCATAACTGTGGCAGCTACTGAGTGACTAATGGGCGGGGAGCCCCTATGTCATGGAGACCCTGGACAAAGGGATGATTCACGTCTTAGATGGGATGGAGCAGGATGGCAAAAGATTTCATCACACTACTCGTAACGGTGTGCAGTTTAAATCTTACCAATTGTTTATTTCTGAAGTTTTCCATTTAAAATTTTCAGACTGCAGTTGACCTGAGGTAACTGAAAGCAAAGAACATGAAACCGACGATAAGGAAGAACCACTGTAGTTGGTCTATTTTTGTTGTATTAAATTTGGGGAGGATATATAGAGAAACAGATTCAGATGGTTGCCATTGTCTTTAGTTACTCAAAATTTTCCCTGTTGGTTATTATTTTCTTTTTTCATATTAACTTCTTTTTGTATTCGCTTTATTGCCATATAATTCACATACCATACAATTAAAGTATGCAATTCATTGTTTTTTAGCATGTTCCGAGTTGTGTAACCATCACCAGAGTCCATTTTAAAACATTTTCATTGCTGGGGGGCAGGGGATGAAACTCCCATTGACCTATCACCCCCCCAATCCCTGTAACCCTAGACAACCACCAATCAAGTTTTTGTCTTTATAGATTTGCCTTTCTGAGCATTTTATATAAATGGAATAATAGAATCTATTAACCTTTGTGACTGGTTTCTTCACCTTAGCATGACATTTTCAAGGTTCATTCATGTTACACTATGTATGAGTACTTCTTTCCTTTTTACACACAATGTTTCATTGTGTAGATATATACCATGTTTTATCCATGCATCAGTTGATGGACACTTGGAATAGTTGGTATTCATTCTTAAGAAGAGTTTTTTTTTTCTTTTGCTACTTCTGTAGGCTTTGGGATGGGAGGAAAGGTGATGTATGCACTATTTGTGGTGAACATAGTCTCCTTTGTTGCGGACTGGAAAGCTGAGGGAGGAAGTTGTTACCTTTGTCCTCAGGCAGTTTGAATTGTACAGTTTTATACAAAAACATGTGTTTCTGGTTTAATGGTTCTATAGTCTTAAGAAAATGTATGATGTCTCGTTAGACTACTCTAAGTACTTCATATCCTTTCTAGGGAATAGTGATTTCTTTGAGATTAGGTGATTTTTTAACAACCTGAAGATATTTTGAATTTTTTATATACTGGCCTGTCCTGAGTCATTGTGGTAAAGATTCTTGGCTCTTTCAGAAGTGTGTGGCTTATTGTAATTCAGTTTTTAAAAAAGGTAATTTTACAATGTTTGTTCAATATGGCTAATGTACACCTTCTTTTGTTTAATGTGCACAAGACGTTATATTCTACAGAGATTTTTAGAAGTTTGCAGAAGTTGTTGAAATAACTAATACTCGATTTTCAAAGCAATTGATATTTTATGTAAAATGGCAAATGTTATATATGCTGGATAAGTCTGTCATCTTCTAAATCAGTTGCCAGGATGAATGATGATCACACTGGGCACTGCCAATCTCCTCAGGACCTCTTCTGATCATCAAAAATGAAGTGAGGATTTCAGTGTTAATACGTTTTAAATGTCTTTTGGTTTTTAAAGAACATGTATATAGTTGGCGATTTTTAATATTCTGTTACGTCCAGTGGTTTTTAGAGCATACATTCTTGTACAAGGATAATTCTAACAGGTAACCATGCAGGTGAGTGTTTATCAATCACAAATGTATTAAGACTGTAATTTTTGTATTTCGACCTCTCTGGATTGTAGAGTATGAGATAACAATTATTTTTATCCTTAATAACAATATTTTACTATAATTTTTACTTTAGGCTCCTGGATTTGGATTTGGCATTGCAATATCTGGTGGACGAGATAATCCTCATTTTCAGAGTGGGGAAACGTCAATCGTGATTTCAGATGTGCTGAAAGGAGGACCAGCTGAAGGACAGCTACAGTAAGAGTGCTGCTTATCGTGGGCACCTGTGCGACAAGCAGTGTTCCTGTCCTCGGGCACTGGCCTACTGTCTTACACTGTCTTAGTGTTTTGCCATATTCATACACCACCTGTGCCATGGTTCATATATTTTTTCCTTAAATTAACATATGTTTACTTAAGAGACAAACTGGCCAGGTGTGGTGGCTCACTCCTTGTAATCCTAGCACTTTGGGAGGCTGAGGCAGGGGGATCACTTGAGACTGGGAGTTCGAGACCAGCCTGGACAATGTAGTGAGATCCCCATCTCTACAAAAGAAGTTTAAAAATCAACTGGGCATGGTGGCATGTGCTTGCAGTCCCAGCTACTTGGGAGGCTGAGGCAGGAGAATCCCTTGAACTTAGGAGTCTGAGGCTGCAGTGAGCCTTGATTGCACCGCTGTACTCCAGCCCAGGTGACAGAGCAAGACCCTGTCTCCAAAGAAAATAAAGGAAGCTTTATCCCTATTAAAATTGGAAAGCTAGTATCACTCACTTTAAATAGAATGTGTAACTGTAAAAATAGTGAAAAAGAAAATTTATAACTCCATTTTGGATAGAATCTAGCCTTCAGAAGCCTCTCTTCCCAAGTCTTGTACCCTTTTTGTTCCATATGAAGATTAGTTAGCTAAAGAAAAACACAAAATATACTAGCAAAACAATGGCACTACAATTAGAAGTATTAAAAGAAAATTAAAAGATGAAAAACTTAAAAGGTAAAAGGAAATAGGATTTCCAGCTCTATGACTTAGTATCATTTAATGCCCTGTAACTGTACTACCAAGAATCATTTCATGGATGTGGTATCTGTTCAGTCTTCTGGGGAAATACTTTGTTAATGACTTAAAAAAATTAAGGACCTGTGGTTAATTACTTCTTAAACATTCTGTGGAGAAACCTGAAAGTAAGTCAGTTGACATTATTTTATTGATCTGAAGAGAAATTGATTAATTGGCTCATAATTAGAATACATTTTAGAAGTACCTATCTTGAAAATATCATCATAAACTTACCAGAATGTTTTTCTCTAACGTGTTATTTTGTGCCCTTTTCCCCTTAGGGAAAATGACCGAGTGGCAATGGTTAACGGAGTTTCAATGGATAATGTTGAACATGCTTTTGCTGTTCAGCAACTAAGGAAAAGTGGGAAAAATGCAAAAATTGTAAGTATCTTTTATCTTTAATTTAGTAAAGGTACCCCTTTACATTTCTGGTATTTGAATTTATCCTTCCCATTTAAGAAAAGGAAAACAAACGATAGTTCCAGCGTTAGTTGTTTACACTGAAGAGTGTTGCTTTTAACAATAGTGTGGTTTGTCACTGGTATGTGTATTTTCTCAGTTTAGATACCAGGAATTTTTTCAGTTGAAAAAGGAAAGGGGACAGGTGAATAGTTAGCTCTTTTAGGCTTAATGTTTCCTCCTCTTTTCCTCCTCTACAGTCATGTGCTGCGTGACAATGTTTTGGTCAACAACAGCCGCATATTTGACAGTGGTTCCATAAGATTATAGTACTGTATTTACCTTTACTGTGTTTAGATACACGCATAGTTACCATTGTGTTACAGTCGCCTACAGTATTCAGTACAGGAACATGCTGTATAGGCTCGTAACCGAGGAGCAATAGGCTATGCCATGTAGCCTAGATGTGTAGTAGGCTATACCATCTGGGTTTGGGAAGATACGTTCTGTGATGTTCGCACAAAGACAGAATTGCCTAACAATTCACTTCTCGTAGTATATCCCCAATGTTAAGTGACGCATGACGGTACTGAAGTTAGATTGGATCTTGGCATGTGTCAGTTTGAAATAGATGGCCCTATTTTCCGGTACAAGATGAGTTTACCTGGCAAGTTTTGCATTGTCCCTTGAACACATGTATGTCAGCAGCTACTTTCTTTATTACTCTGATAATTTGAGGAGAGGGAAAGTCTACGATTGTTTTTTGTAGAGTTGTTCAGGGTGCATTTAATGTTATTGTTTCACTGTATAGCTAGAGTCTTTGTTTCATATTTCTCTGAGAAGTCTACTTTTTATTAAGGGAAAAGAAATTTAGTTAACTCTTGATAACTGGCCTCAAATCACAGTTAAAACTTTGTAAATGTAACACAGTAGATTTAATGTAAAAGTTTTATTTATTATATTTTTTTGAGACAGTCTCACTCTGTCACCCAGGCTGGAGTGCAGTGGTGTGATCTCAGCTCACTGCAACCTGCACCTCCCAGGTTCAAGCACTTCTTGTGCCTCAGCCTCCCAAGTAGCTGGGAACACAGATGCGTGCCACCATGCCCACCTGGCTAGTTTTTGTATTTTTAGTAGAGATAGGGTTTTGCCATGTTGGCCAGACTGGTCTTGAACTCTGACTTCAAGTGATCCGCCTGCCTTGGCCTTCCAAAGTGCTGGGATTACAGGCATCAGCCACCACACCCATCCAAAAGTCTTACTTAAAATGATACACTTTTAGGAACACAGGAGCCACTTCACCCACTTTGCTCCTCCGCTGTTTTTATCCCATCCTGCCTCTGAAAGGACTAATGAAGGTAGCCTTGAAGCCTCAGCTGAGGTATACAAAGCTGAAGAGTCTGGGTGGCTGGGTGGTATGCCCTGCTTTGTCCGTTGAGAACCTTTCTATCTCCCAGCAGATGCTCAGAACCACAGCAGACCTGATGGAAAGGATAAGGGTGGGTAAAGGGAGGTCTGCTTTTGAGTTTTGGTGTCTGGGAGTGGTGGTAAAAGCAGAAAAGGGTATTCCCTGAGACTGCACCCAGCAGTTGCTCGGCCCTCCTGCCCTGTGTAGGCTGCCTTGCTGTGTGGCTTGTTTCACACCAGCATCACTGCTGGTGAGATGAGAGTTCTCTCATACTGCAGTAGGACCACTGTTTGGTTATGGCGTTGTTCCAGAGAACAAACATCTTTTATTTTGTATGTTTTCACAATCTCATTGTAGTCCATAGTTTTACAACTGTAATGTTACTTTAAAATTGCAGTTAATTAACAGACTGCCTAGTGGATGATAAAGTTTTTAAACAGTTTTTATAACAAGAGGTTGCACTGTTTACAGAAGCAAATTGCTATTTGTTTTAAAACAGCAAATTGCTAATAGTTTTTTTGGGTGTGATCAGTTGAGTGAGCTTCAGTGTCTTGCTTTAGCTGCTGATCCTGAGCACCATCCTTATTCTGCATAGTGTTCTTCAGGTGGCTTGCTGCACATTCTAAGGCCAGCACCTCGGGAAACTTGTTTTTTATCCCTTGTATCAGGTGTGGTGAGTTTCATCCATACTTTCAACTTTTTAAGCCCTCCATTCCTGTGTAATCTTGAGCTGTTTTTTTTTCCATGCAAAATATTTGGCACACATACACTACATTGATAATACATCCAAGAAAGTTGTTTTGCTATACTCCAGACTTTTCCACATAGAGATGATATTATAAGTAGGTCTGAAATCAATAATGTATTTGAAATAGCACATTTTTGGCCCAGCATGTAAGGAGAAGGATTTAGGGGCTGTTCAAAGCTGTGTCAGTTGGAGAGGTGTTTTTTACTCTGTGGTTAAAGGCTGTAGGGGCTTTGGGCAGAAAGGTGTTTTAATCAGCAAAAAGCAGTTGTTGATTTCTGCATTTTGACAGTTTCAGTCATGTCATTAATTTAAAGCTTTCACTGCCGTATGACTCTTAGAATAAAATGCCTGTGTCTGAGAGTGTGGCCTTTCATTATAAGATGTCTTTTTTTAACCTCATCCCTGGACATAACCAGAGCGTCAGAAACACTCAGGTCATGATATATGTGATGTTTATTTTCCCCAGTTCTGAACTCTACCAGATCCTCTTCCCTGCTCCCCGTTCTACTGATCTCTGTCTTCTCTCCTGTGCTCCTCCATTTTCTCTCCTCAGACTATCAGAGTAATAAGGAAAATAGCTGCTGACATACATGTGTTCAAGGGGCAACGCAAAACATGCCCAGTAAACTCATCTTATACCAGAAAATAGGACCATATATTTCAAACTGACACATGACAAGATCCAATCTAACTTCAGTACAGTCATGCGTCACTTAACATTGGGGATATATTATATATCCCCAATATCCTGTATAATTTTACTAAAATTCTGAACATAGTAAAAAAGCGTTATAAAGTGGATGAAGAGGCAAAAACACCTTCCTAGCGAAAACCTCTGTGAGCATTTCAGAACAGTTCTGTGTTGCTTCATGACAGGGATAGGTCTTGAGAAATGCGTCATTACATGATTTCATCCTTGTGTGACCATCAGAGTGTATTTACACAAACCTGGAAGGCATAGCCTCCGACACACCTAGGCTATATGGTTTAGTGTATTGCTCTCCGGCTGTAAATCCCATACAGCATGTGACTGTACTCAATACTGTAGGCAGCTGTAAAACAATGGTATGTGTCTGTCTAAACATGGAAAAAGTACACTAAAAATATATATAACAGATAAAAAAAATTGTATGCCTGTTTAGTGCACTTACTATGAATGGAGCTTGCGGGACTGGAAGTTGCTCTGAGTCAGCGAGTGAGTGGTGAGTGAATGTGAAGTCCTAGGACATTACTGTACACTACTGTAGACTTTGTAAACACTGTACATTTAGGCTGCACTAAATTTATTTTTAATGTTTTAATATTTTTAATGTATTTAATATTTTGTAAATTTATAAAATTTATTTAAAAGTCTTTCTTCAATAATAAACCTTAGCTTACTGAAACTTTTTTAACCTGTATCTTTCTAACTTTTTGACTCTCGCAATAACACTTAAAACACAAACACATTGTACAGCAGTACAAAAATGTTTTTTTCTATTTAAAATTTTTTTCTTTTTGTTTGTGTTTTTTTAAGACACGGTTTCACTCTGTCACCCAGGCTAGAGTGCAATGGCGTGATCTTGGCTCACTGCAACCTCCACCTCCCTGGTGCAAGTGATTCTCGTGCCTCAGCCTTGGGATTACAGGCACCCACTACAACGCCCATATTTTGTATTTTTAGTAGAGACAGGGTTTTGTCGTGTTGGCCAGGCTGGTATTGAACTCCTGGCCTCAAGTGATCTGCCTGCCTCGGCCTCCCAAAGTTCTGGGATTACAGGCGTGAGCCACTGCACCTGGCCTAAAATTTTCTATTTTTCAGTTTTTAAACTTTTAGTAAAATCTAAGACACAAGCACACACATTAGCCTAGGGCTACCCAGGATCAGGGTCATCAGTGTCACTGTCTTCTACCTCCACAGATTGTCCTAGTGGGAAGTCTTCAGGGGCAGTAACATGCATGGAGCCATCATCTCCTATGACAACAGTGCCTTCTTGTGGAACACCTGAAGGACCTGCCTGGGGCTGTTTTCCTAGTTAACATTAAAAAAAAAATAAGTAGAGGGAGTACACTCTGGAATAATGATAAAAAGTTTAGCATAGTAAATACATAAACCACTAACATAGTCATTATCAAGTATTGTATTCTGTACGTATTATATCTGCTGCACTTTTATTCCACTGGCAGCATAGTAGGTTTGTTTACACCAGCATCACGACAAACAGCACTGCAGTGCACCCATGACATTATGACCCTGTGGCGTCACTAGGTGATAGGAGATTTTCAGCTCCATTGTAGTATTATGGGGCCTCTGCAGATGTGTTGTCCGTTGTTTCACATGGTGCATGACTGTATGTATCCACATGGCCATGCAGCATTTCACTCTGCATATATATTTATCAAACTCACTCATTCACAGGCATTTCAGTGTCCAGTCCACGAGTTTCTTAAAATTCGGCTGCGAAAATCGTATTGCTACCTACTTGCTTAGTTAATTTTTAGAATAATTTTCTAAGAGTGGCTTTTCAGAGTCAAAGGGCCTGAATGACTTTTGATGTATGTATTGCCAGTTTGTCCTTCTTCAGAAAATCAGTAGGCTATCGAGAGTTCAGTTTTCAACACGTCTTAAATCTTGGCCTGATAAAAAAGTGTTGGAAATGAAACATTTAAACCACAAGTGGATTTGATCCTCTCATGGTGTGTTTACTACGCATTTGTTTTTTCATTTACCTGTTCATGTCCATTGCATTTATATGGTGGTGATGGTCATACTAGGGTGTTTTATGTAGTCAGATTATTAACCTTTTGTCGTACGTACCTCATGTGTTGTTATCCTCTTTGCTTTTGTGACTGTTTGTAAGTTGTTTGTGTGTGTTGTTTTGTATCATTTTGTTACAACATTGAAATGTTTTCATTTTTATTTTGTCATGTCTGTCAGCCTTTCGCTTTATTGGTTCTGCCTTGGTGTCATGCTTCCAAAAGCCTTTTAATTGCAAAAGCTTCTCTCTTGTATTTTATTCTAGTATTTATATGGCATCATTTTGTTTTATTTTACATTTGAGACTTCAGTTAAGCTAAACTGTTTTGAAGTACGCATTTTTTTCCTAAAAATTTTGATTCCAAATTTTTCATAGTGTTAAAATCAAGCATAGTTGTTACACCTACTAATTATTATTCATGTTTATAACTGTTAACTCATAAGTAGAGAATCACAGTAGGACTGGATACCTTTCAATAAGTAAAGCACCTACCAGGTGCAAGCATTGCATTACATGTACAGTTAAATGCATGGGAAGGAACTTCTCAAAGAACTCGAATCTTAGTGGGCTGGATGGGTGTACATACTGATAACCGTATAATGCATGTCATCTCAGGTTAATAGGTCAGGTACAGTAGAATCCCAAAGAGGTGGCACTCTTACAGGAATGATAGGGAAAGCCTTGAGTGCTCATCTGCTCAACTTCGTTTTTGTTTATTACTAGGGAGGAACTGAACATTAAAATACCAATACCAGGTATTGCTTCCAACATAACATGTTGGAAATTAAGTGGACGTGAGATGTAAAAGCAGACAGCTAGCATTAGGAATGCTTTACAGAAAATATTAACTGATAAGGACTTCAGCTGTGGGTTGCTCCAAGATGAGAAGAGCAGCTTTTCTCTTTCAGTTCATAACAGGGCATTGGCTGTCCTCCTTTTCACATGCTGGCCTCTGCTGCTTCTCATCCTTGAGCTTCAGCGTTGTTTCCTCAGAATGGCCCTCTGCTTAGGCCCTCGTCCTGATTCTGAACCAGCACCTGATAATAATAATAATAGTAGTAATAGTAATAGGAAGCAGCAGTATTAAGTGTAGAGCAGCCCTTTGAAGAAGTTTAGCCATATAGAGAAGAGATAAGGTGATAACATGCAGGTGAATAGCAAGACAGAGAAATAGAAGATGAATTGGGGGAGCTTAGTCGGTAGAGGACAGATTTTAGGTAAATAAAGCGATTGAAGTTTCAGGTAAACTGGAGTATGGTAATTGATGAAGAAAAAATCTTAGAGGTGGGTAGGGATGAGAATGAGAGCTCAAATACAAGGGTTTCATTCATCCAGGAAGAAGATCGCCTTGGTCTTTGAGGCCAAAAGGAAGGCGGACCAAATAAACGAGATACTGAAAAAATTTAGGAGGGCAGGGGGAGTAAAATGGCACTGCTAGCCTTAAAGCAGGCTGAGTGGCTGGGATCTCGAAGAATGGTTGTAGAATATCTACATTAGCAAATTCCATAGAGAGGCAGCAAGATGTAGATGAAAGGATTGCTGAACAAGAGCAAGACTTCTGTAAAATGAATTTACAGAGGGCCTAATCAGCAAAGTGTGGAAGTGAAGGTAATAATAGGACTGGAGTTTGTCATGGCAGCTGATTGAGGGGTCAAGAGAAAGTCATTTAAATACAGCAGCAGGATGTCTCATGCCAACTTGGGGGAAACGTGAGTGAAACCAGGACGGAACTGATGAACTGAAAATAAGAGAGGATGAAGGAATTGGAAATAAGATAGTGAAAAGTTGCAGTAGCTCACGGTGTCTGACATAGAAGACAAGGAGTGATACACAAGAAGATCCTGCGGAACTACAGTGAGGTCAAGTGTATACTATTGTAGGAAGGCAAAGTGTAGTCCACAGATTACAGAGCCACTCAGTCAGCAGGTGTGATACATGTAGATCTTCAGCTTACAGAGAATGAAGGAAATAAGTGGACAGGCAATACAGAGCCAGTTACCACAGTCATTGAGAAAAGAATGCCAGAGGGAAGAATTTGCACCTAGACCGGAAGTACACATTGGAGAGATCCAGAGACTGAAAGCAGTTTGTGTTGGTGAAGTACAGCTGAGTTAATTAGCTCCAACATATTATTGAATGTTAGTGTGGCTGTAGAATAAATTCATCTCTTAGAAGTCTGGGGCAATGGTGGGCTTTGATACTGATACAGTCTAAAATGTTTAAGGAAGCAAGTTGGACTTGGAAGTTTGCTGTGGTTTTGGTAGCACCTAGAGTATCTTTGGTGGCATTAGAGTACAGTGCTGTCCTTTTTATTCAAACCACCCAACAGTTGTTAGTTTCCCTGTAAGCTTGTGATTATTACACCAGGAAGATCTTTCTGTGTGAAGTAAATAAAGAGATTTTTAGGCCCACCCTTTCTTATTTGTGCTTAACTAGATCTGTTCATCAGGAGAGCAGAAAACACAGCCTTTATAGAAATGTATTCCTTAGCAATTTGTTGTAGTGGTTTGTGTATTGTTTCTTGCTGGTTCATAATACGGGGTGAGATGTGTAATGTTCCTTTCTCTTTGGAACTGAACATACATATATGAAAATCAGTCAACTTATTTTTTAACCTTTTTAACTTGCAGACAATTAGAAGGAAGAAGAAAGTTCAAATACCAGTAAGTCGTCCTGATCCTGAACCAGTATCTGATAATGAAGAAGATAGTTACGATGAGGAAATACATGATCCAAGAAGTGGCCGGAGTGGTGTGGTTAACAGAAGGAGTGAGAAGATTTGGCCGAGGGATAGAAGTGCAAGTAGAGAGAGGAGCTTGTCTCCGCGGTCAGACAGGCGGTCAGTGGCTTCCAGCCAGCCCGCTAAACCCACCAAAGTCACACTGGTGAAATCCCGGAAGAATGAAGGTAGTTTCTGCCAACTCTTGCTGTTATTTTCACATGAAACTTTAAAACTAATTTTAGTGAGAAGTACAGTTGCTGTCTCTTCATGTCTTTGCTTTGTTGTCTTTGTGTTTGTGTTCTATCACTGTAAGTCAAGTCCTGTTATGGCAGGCTTCAGGGACTGTTCATTTTCTCTGTTGGAACAGATAGCACTTCAAGTGAATGGTCCAGGGGTTGGCTTTCAGATTTGTCCTGATGAGAATAACCCAGTACAAATTATGCTAACAAGAAATGTCACACCATCACCAAATGAAAATTCAGGGTTTTTCTTAACTATTAGTAATGTAATCATGGAGAGAAATCTTGGGGGAGGGCGGGGGTAGGGGTGGTGGTGGTGGTGGTGATGCTGTTGTTGTTGTTGTTGTTACAAGGTCTGGCTCTGTCACCCAGGCTGGAGTGCAGTGCCACAATCTCAGCTCCCTGCTACCTCTGCCTCCTGGGCTCAAGCAGTCCTCCCACTTCAGCCTCCCTGGTAGCTGGAACTACAAGTACATGCCACCATGTCCAGCTAATTTTTTCATTTTGGGTAGAGGCAGGGTTTTGCCATGTTGCCCAAGCTGGTCAGCTCAAGCAATTCACCTGCCTCAGCCTCCCACTGTGCTGGAATTACAGCCGGGAAGCCATTGTGCCCTGCTGTGACTTCTTCCCCCTCACTCCAGACTGTTTTTTTAAATGGAGGAATTTAAAGAAAGGAACCCCTTGTAGGGCATTTCTCTATAATGCAGTATTTCTTTGAAGTTTTTGAAACTGAAACTCAGCTGCCTTCCCTCATACCTCATTAAATTTGATAAAAAATGGATCTGACTGTGGCTTCCTCCTCCTGTGGGCATGCATGACTGATCATTTTGATATATAGGGGTGTTACAGTTGGAATATTATCAAGGCTTACTTTGATCTGCTTTACCACTTGGCATATCTCCTAGGTGGTACTCCCTACCCCCACTCTAGAGCAGACTTCTCAGTGAAGTCTCAGTGAAGTTGTCAACGTTTGCTGTTTCTACTTCATTTCACCACTTACCTCTCAACCCTCTCTGGTCTGGTATCTTCTGCTCTGCCCCCAAAAATGTTCACACTAAATCTAGTGGAAGTTTTTCAGTCTCTAGCTTGCTTGCCTTACAGTATCATTTCACATGGTTAACCACTCCTTATTTTTAAAAATAATGTCTTCTTTTGGTAATACTGCATCTCTCTGGTTTTTTCCCCCCCACCTTTCTGTATCTTTTGCAGGCTCATTCTCCTCACCCTGCCCTTCATAATGTTCTGTCAGTTTCTCTCCTAGAATCTTTTTTTCCACTTAAGGTAATTTTTTTTTTCTTTTCCTCAGGTTGAATAACAATTTAGGCAATCTCATCTGCTCCTCTGCTTCCAGTCACTGCTGGTGGCAGAACCTCTGTCTCCAGCCCAAATCTGTACACTCTTGTGTTTCAGCTGTTAGGCATATTCACTTAGATGTTCCTGTAGGTCCCTGAAACACAGCACATCTCAAATGAAACACATCTCCCTCTTAAAATGTTTCTTTGTATTTCTCATATTCAGTTGAACGTGTTCCTATTGATCCAGTTTCTCAGGCCATTCCCAGATGACATGGTAGTTACCCTTGACATCTCTTTTTCTCCCATGTATGATGAATGTCGTCACTCCTGAATACCACTCTCATCCATCCCACTCTTTCTCCACTGCCTCCACCCTTTTTCAGGCCACTGTCATCTCTTACGTAGACTCATTTGGTCTCGTAGGTTGTCTCTTGGATCCCTTTAAGTTGATTCTGCAGATTTCTTCATAGATCCTCTGTGATACTTCTGTCTTACTCTTTTTCCCCATTCTTCATTAATTCTCAGTCTCTGCTACACTAGACTTATGACTTCATTAGGTCCACCAGGTTTTTTTCTTCATAACTTGGGTGCCTTTGTTTTGAACTGTTCAGCCCTCACTCACCCCATGCATCCCCTCCCACGCAAACATCTTCAGGTTTAGGTCTTTCTTAGGTAAAGTTTTAACTTTAGTATTTCTTCCTCAGGGAGGCCTTCTCCTTCCCCCAGTAGGTGCAGAACCCTTGTGTTTCTGCTCTCTGAACTCATCGCATTTGGGATTGCCTTGCTGACATCCTTTTTGTCACTGACTCCTGCCGGAGTGCAGGAACTATCTCCTTTGCTGCTTTCTCCCTAATGCCTGGTACCTAGTTGATATATACCCCAAGAAATATTTAGAATGAACGAACAAACTAATATACAAGGAATATTTTGGGATCATCTGTGTAATGGTCATTTATATGTGTTTAATCTTAAAGAACAGTCTTTTAACCAATACCGTATCCTTCTGTGATGTAATGACCATATGGATGACTGCCTCATTCCTTGCCCAGATCTCCTAAAAGGCTGTTTTCTTTACCCTGATTCTATTTCTGGCTGTGAGTACTCTTTGTATATTTGTCTTAAGTTAAACTGTAACTCTGATGTAAAATTTTTTTTTTTTTTTTTTTGAGATGGAGTCTCACTCTGTCTCTCAGGCTTAGAGTGCAGTGGTACAATCTCAGTTCACTGCACCCTCCGCCTCCCAGGTTTAAGCAATTCTCCTCCCTCAGCCTCCCAAGTAGCTGGGATTACAGGTGTGCACCACCATGCCCGGCTAATTTTTTGTATTTTTAATAAAGACAGGGTTTCACCATGCTAGCCAGGCTGGTCTCGAACTCCTGACCTTGTGATCTGCCCACCTTGGCCTCCCAAAGTGCTGGGATTACAGGCGTGAGTCACCACGCCCAGCCTACTGTTACATAATTTTTAGACACTTCAGTAGTAAGTCTGTTAATTTATCCCATGTTAAAACAATTTTCTGTTTTCCATCTTGGTTTTTGGTTTTGTTTTTAATGCAGTAAGACTCTCCTCACAGAACCAGGGGCAGTCCTTTTACTACTGACATTATACTGATGGTTGTAGTCATTGTTCTTGTTTTTCTTAAAATATATTTTTCTGCAGCTGTTGCAGGAACCTGGGCAGTTCTCTGGACTCTGCTAGTAATTTACTCAACTTCCAACATTCCTTACCCACAGACAGAATCAGTGTCCTCAGTCTTGGATACTTGGTTGGTTGTTTAAAGGAAAGGACTGGCATAATAACTCCTGCCCACATCTGCCTAGCTGGTTGTAAGCCTTTGCACTCATATTTAGTACATGCTAGTACTCTGAGTATGTCTGTCCAGTGTCATGGGGTGTATAGGATCAGAAATATTTTTGGTCTAGGAGCTGGGAAAAATAGAAATAGTATATGCATGATAATAGTCTTCAATAAAATGGTCAATCTTTTCAAAGTTTTTCAAACCTCAAGCAGGTTACTCTTTAGAATTATCTTTCTAGCCAGGCATAGTGTGACACATGTCTGTTAGTCCCAGCTACTCTGGAGCCTGAGGCAGGAGGGTTGTTTGACCCCAGGAATTTGAGTCCAGCATGGGCAACATAGTGAGACCCTGTCTCTTAAAGAAAATGGTATTCCTTAAGGATTCTGAAGAGCTAGTGTATCAATGCTTGGTCAAAAAGAAATGGTGTCCTCTTGGGGATTTTGTCCTTTTCAGTAATATGGGAACATGGTCTATCGGTCCTTCATTTGAACCATACACTTTCCCTTTGCTTTCACAGAGACATTGCAGACTTGCTAATTAAAGGGAATGTCTTACTTGCAGGGTGGCCAAGAAAAATGTCTTGTTATTGATTGTACTTGAAAACTCTATGCAGTGGCTATTAGTTTAGTTGTATACTTGTGAAATCTATTTAACTGTCTTAGGATGTTACACTAAAAATACTTACTTAAATTATTTCAGAATATGGTCTTCGATTGGCAAGCCATATATTTGTTAAGGAAATTTCACAAGATAGTTTAGCAGCAAGAGATGGCAATATTCAAGAAGGTGATGTTGTATTGAAGGTACAGTCATATTCTTACTTTTTAATGAACTGAAATAGAAAACAAGTTCTAGAGTTACCATGTAGTCTGTGCTGTTGTTTGAAGCAGTTTTGCCAAAGAGAATTAAAAATCAATGTTTGCGGGAGAGGGATGTAAATTCCCTTTATGCATTATTACATGTCGACACCGATACTTTAGGTATCACGGGGTCATCCTGAGATAATTATTCACCAGCCGGTACTACTTCGTAGATAAGATATGTCTGTTCTTACACATTAAAAAATTCTGATAATTGCTTCCAGATATTATTGAAATGCTTATTTGTTTGTTTATAAGTAGTAGAAAGTGACAGCCGTTTGAGAAGGAGTTAGGGGATGCTACTTTGGGTTTTTCTGACAGCAACAGTACAGTAAAGATTTTATCATCTCAGGAAGGTGGAATACTTTTGATAATTTGGAAAAGTATAAAGAGAATATTTTGGGTCTTACAGCAAGGAGTGGTTTGGATATTTCTGTTTATAACAAACCAAGTTAACATTTGTATTTTATCTTTTACTTGAAACCTACAATTTATTTTCTGTTGCAGATAAATGGTACTGTGACAGAAAATATGTCATTGACAGATGCAAAGACATTGATAGAAAGGTCTAAAGGCAAATTAAAAATGGTAGTTCAAAGAGATGAACGGGCTACGCTGTTGAACGTCCCTGATCTGTCTGACAGCATCCACTCTGCTAATGCCTCTGAGAGAGACGGTGAGTGTGACTCTGTTTCAAGGCCCCCTCTAAGTGACCTATTTTCTTAAAAACACTAGGGAGACTGGACATCTTTGAAAGAAATGATAATTTTCCACCAGCCAAACACCTTCAAAATCTAAAAATTTTATATATATTTTTCCTGTAGACAACTCACCACTACTGATTTGATGGCTGGCTGATGAAATTAATGCATAAATTTTCCATTTTATATATAATTTTACTTACTAGCTTATCTTCATTATTACTGGAGTACTTTATACTTGACTGTAATTATTTTTGTGGGAAAATAAGTAGCACTCTTTTATTAACAGACATTTCAGAAATTCAGTCACTGGCCTCAGATCATTCTGGTCGATCACACGATAGGCCTCCCCGCCGCAGCCGGTCACGATCTCCTGACCAGCGGTCAGAGCCTTCTGATCATTCCAGACACTCTCCACAGCAGCCAAGCAATGGCAGGTAAGACACTGGATTTTTAAAAAATACAGGGGTTTTGTTTGCTTGATACCAGTATCTAAAATTGCTTACAAATAAAAGATGGGTTTCTTTTGATTATTCAAGATTAGATCTGTTTTTCTCAATGTAGACATTTTTTAAATCTAAAGTAACTGCAAACTTTTCCTTAAAGGGTCAGATAGTAAACATATTTCAGTCTTCCAGGCCATACAGTTCTTGTCACTGCTCAACTGCAAAAGCAGCCATAGACAGTATGTAGTGAATAGACAGATTATGTTCCCATAAAACTGTATTTACAAAAATGGTTGATCCACAGCTGTAGTTTGCCATACTATTGCATTAGAAGATGCTAGCAAGCTTCAGGAATCTACTACTTGGGAAAGTTAACTATAGAAGTCCTTTAATAAACACCTTAACCTGGACTTTTTTCTCTTTTAAAAATACACTAGTGTTGGCTGGGCATGGTGGCTCACACCTGTAATCCCAGCACTTTGGGAGGCCGAGGTGGGCGGATCACTTGAGGCCAGGAGATCGAGACCAGCCTGGCTGACATGGTGAAATTCTGTCTCTACTAAAAATGCAAATATTAGCCAGGCGTGTTGGCACATGCTTGTAATCCCAGCTACTTGCGAGGCTGAGACATGAGAATTGCTTGAACCTGGGAAGCAGCGGTTGCAGTGAGCCAAGATTGCACCACTGCACTCCAGCCTCAGTGACAGAGGGGAACTCTTTCTCAAAAACAAAACAAAACACTAGTATTTATGCCAGAGGTTCTGGTATAGTGGTAGTATGTGACCTACCTGAGTTTATCTTTCTTTAGAGTCACATGTGCATTTGAGAATCTGAAGAAAATTACGATCCTTCTCTCCAGACAATTTGCATGTGCACATACACGCAGCAATTGCATACGATTTCTGGAGACTCCCAAGGCTCTGTAGGCCACCAACTGACCCATGGTTAACTGCAGTCCACATGAAGATCACTTGAAACATGAGTCCAGGGCTGAAGAGACAGTTTAGAAGAAAAGGGAACCCTTATATGTTGTTGATGGGAATGTAAATTGATATGGCCATTCTGGAAAACAATATGGAGGTTCCTCAAAAAATTAAAACTAGAACTAGCACATGATCCAGCAGTTCCACTTCTGGGTATGTGTCCAAAGGAAATGACATCACTGTCTCGAAGAGATATCTGCACTCTCATGTTTGTTGCAGCGTTATTCACAATAGCCAAGGTATGGAGTCAACCTAAATGTCCAACACATGAACTGATAAAGAAAATGTGGTGTATATGTTCACACACACAGTGAAATATAATTCAGCCTTTTAAAAGAAGGAAATCTGCCATTTGGAACAACATGGATGAAGCTGGAGGGCATTGTGCTAAGCGAAATGAACCAGACACAGAGAGACAAACACTGCATGCCCTCACTTACTGTGGAACCTGAACAAGCTGGACTCAGAAGCAGACAGTAGAATGGTGGATACCAGGGATTGGGGTGGGGAGGAATGGGGAGATGTTGGTTAAAGGGTACACAGTTTCAGTTATAAGATGAGTAAGTTCTGGAGACCTAATTTACAGTGTGGTATCGAGTAATAACGTATATGAGAGTAGATCTTATGGTATTCTTTTGACACATTAAGAAAAGTAACTGTGAGGCATGGATATGTTAATTAACTTGGTTGCAGTCATCATCTGAATATGTATATCAAAACATCACTGTTGTACACCTTTAATGGATAGAATGTTTATTTGTCAGACCTCAGTAAAGCTGGAAAGAAAATTTGGTCATCTCTTCTAGATCTGAAGAGAAAATTTTGGATTCGAGATGCTGAATTGAGACTTAACTTGCATAGAGGTGTTAGCAGAAGCCATAGAAGTCACTAAAATTGCTAAGAGACACAATTTGGAAAGAAGTCAGAGAACTGGATAACAGGGAGCACATTCTTTTAGGAAGTTGAAGAGGCAAGGGAGAAGTAAGAGAAGGGAGGCATACCTAGCCAGGAGAGAGCCTTTTTAAAGTTTGTAAAAAACCACAGTGACACAGTAGCTAAAACTGTATATTCACAAAAGTGTTTCACATTCTACTAAAATGGGAACTAGTAAGAGAAGAGGATAACTTGTAAGAGCTATGAATGTGGTTGCTAATTCGTATCCACTGTAGTTTTTATGTATTTGTGAAGCCGATTATTTCTAAATTTCAAACTTAGATTTATAAATTGTAAGAACCCTGGTGTTTATTTTAAGGATGTAATGATTTTTTAAAGGAATATTATGGCATGTTACGTGTAAAGTTGGCTTATAACTGATGATGATTTTTAATTGCTGCAATTAATATATTCTAAAAATCTTCCTGGCACAGCATAGATGTTATCAGGAAAAGGATTACTGCCGCAACACAAATGCACACAGTGATATAGCACCTTTGATGATTCATGGGAGCAGCTGTAATTTTAACATCCTTCTCAGCTAGAAACCGTACTTAAGTAATTTGGACATGATTTCCCCTTTTAAATAGAGCAGTCTTAAAATCTCAAATGTTTGGCCATTAGTTTACATTGTAAACAAATTCTAAATCTTAGAAAATTCTTTCTGATATCTACTTTCTTCATTTAGAGTTCCTTAACACATAGAATCTGTAACCTTAACTTAAAAGTTGAGGGGTTTTTTTCCCCCTAAAATTACTATTTTTGTATTATATTGTGATGTTTTATTTCTCCTAGGAATCTTAAGTGTTCTCATGTGTAGCACCAGTAATATGGGGACTTTTAAGAATACAAACTTGTGGGGCTTGCTTTCAGTTCATCTGCGACGGAGGCAGGCAGTACATTTGACCCTCGAACAACCCGGGGGTTAGGGGGACCAGAACCTCCCTCCTACCCTGACACGCAGAAACCCGGGAGTTAGGGGGACCAGAACCTCCTCCTACCCTGACACGCAGTCAGAAACCTGGGGGTTAGGGGGACCAGAACCTCCTCCTACCCTGACACGCAGTCAGAAACCCGCCTGTGATTTTTAACTACCCAGAAACTTAACTATTAACAGCCTACTGTTGACTGGAAGCTTACTGAGAACATAAACGGTACAAAGTTTGTAGGTTAGATGTATTATATACAGTATTCTTAAAGTAAGCTAAAGAAAAAGTGTTAATAAGAAAACCATAAGGAAGAGAAAATACATTTACTGTTCATTAAGTGGAAGTGGATCATCATAAAGGTCTTCATCCTCAATTTCCTTCACCCTTCATTTCCTTCACCCTTGTTTTCACATTTAGTTGTCTGAGGAATGGGTTGGTCTTTCTGTATCATGGTGGCAGAAGTGGAAGAAGATTTGCGTATAAATGGACCCACGCAGTTCAGTCCCATGTTCTTCAAGGGTCAGCTGTATGTTTTTTTTTTAAGCTCCGGGTATTATAGCAGGACGAGCCGCAGACAGAACTCCTCAGACACCGAGTTAAATAAGGAGGGGGAGGCTGAGGCAGGAGAATGGCGTGAACCTGAGAGGCGGAGCTTGCAGTGAGCCGAGATCGCGCCATTGCACTCCAGCCTGGGTGACACAGCGCGAGACTCTGTCTCAAAAAAAAAAAAAAAAAGGAGGGGGTTTATTCGGCCAGGGGCATCAGCAAGACTCCTGTCTCAAGAGCCGAGCCCCCCAAGTGAGCAATTCCTGTCCCTTTTAAGGGCTCACAACTCTAAGGGGGTGCATGTGAGGGAGTTGTGATCGATTGAGCAAGCAGGGGGTACGTGACTGGGGGCTGCATGCACCAGTAATTAGATCAGAACAAAACAAGATGGGGATTTTCACAGTACATTTCTATACAATGTCTGTAATCTATAGATAACAGAACCGATTAGGTCAGGGGTCGATCTTTAACTACCAGGCCCAGGGTGCGGTGCCGGGCTGTCTGCCTGTGGATGTCATTTCTGCCTTTTAGTTTTTACTTCTTTCTTTGGTGGCAGAAATTGGGCATAAGATGATATGAGGGGTGGTCTCCTCCCTTATTCCCCCCTGTTGAGACTCTCACTCATTTTATTAGTGGGAGTTCTCACTTTCATTTTCACTACCCATGTCTTTCTGCAAGATAGATCGATAGTGATTCATATAGTACACTTGTGCTGAAGCATTTTGGTGAACTAAGGTAACGACGAAGCTTTTTATCATTTGAAGAAGTACAGGTAGCAAACAAGGGAGCAGTAGGCAGGTTCCTATTATTATTATAACTCCTATTATAAGAATTTTAAATCCTCCTAGTGCTGGGAACCATTTTCCAAACATGGCCCCAGGATCAAATCCATGCCACACTTGCACAGACACATGTGCCAGTTTGTCATATCTCTAACTATGTCTTCAACTACTTGCCTTTGATCATCTATTTGTAGACAGCAATTAGTAAGGTTAAATTTCCCACAGACTCCTTTAGCTGCTAGCAAGTAGTCGAGAGCCAATCTATTTTGATAGATAGCGTTTCTAATCTGAGTTTCTTTTTTTTTTTTTTTTTTTTTTTTTTTTTTTTTTTTTTTTTTTTGAGACAGAGTCTTGCTCTGTCGCCCAGGCCTGGAGTGCAGTGGCCGGATCTCGGCTCACTGCAAGCTCCGCCTCCCGGGTTTACGCCATTCTCCTGCCTCAGCCTCCCGAGTAGCTGGGACTACAGGCGCCCGCCACCTCTCCTGGCTAGTTTTTTGTATTTTTTTAGTAGAGACGGGGTTTCACTGTGTCAGCCAGGATGGTCTCGATCTCCTGATGTCGTGATCCGCCCGTCTCGGCCTCCCAAAGTGCTAGGATTACAGGCTTGAGCCACCACACCCGGCCTCTAATCTGAGTTTCTTGCTGGGCCAGAATAGTCAAGGCTCTGCCGGTTTTATTAGTGATTATTTCTAAGGCAGCTTATAATCGTATGATTCGGTTGATCATGTAAATGGGGGTCCGGTATCCCCACGAGCCATCTTGTGCCCAAGTAGCAGGCCCATAACATTGTATGATTCTCTCAGGGGGCCATTCATCATCTTTCCAATTTCCTATAGCTATGCTTCTCTTTTTGCAGGAAGCATAGACAGGGAAGCCCAGGAGTTCGCCTGTTTTTATGGGCAGTAGGAAGAAAGATGGTTTAATAGTGCCAATAACACAACTACCTGCCCACTGGTCAGGTAATTTGGCATAAGCTCTATGCCCACATATCCAGTATAATCCAGTGGGGGCTGTCCAGTCCCGGTGGGACTCCGGGTGGGTCCACACGGTTTTGCAACTTTGGGAACTTACTAAATGGATTCCTCTCTGTTTGATTTGAACTCCACCAAGTGACTGTTTTTGTGGTACCGTTATACAGTTTCTGTCCCAGACAACTAAATCGTCCTACAGGGTGAGTGAATTCTTTTCCTTCACTAGCTATGCAATGTTGTCCAATAATTGAGGCTTTTAGGACCGAGAAATTATCAGTGTGATTCTTTTGAGCTGGGAATTCATCAGGAACTGGGTCTGTAGGTACTAATTCTCGGGCTTCCCATGGCCATTGATCTCCCATTACAGTTCCTCCACATACATAACATGAAGTGACACTGAGAGACTGGGCTACATGCTCAGCAAATTTCAAAAACAAATTTCTTGTTTTTCCTGGAATTTCTGGTACTGGTACATTTAGTTCATCATAGAAAGTTTGAAACACTGGCCCAGGAGAGCATTTGTAAACTTCTCCTCGAACCAAGATATTTACTCAAGGATCCAGTCCAGCCCCATCGATTCCTAAGGTCACACGCTCCCCTTTTTTCCAGTGAGGATCAAGGGGATTGGTTATTACTAGCTCTAAGGGGTTACATTGTCCCTTAGTGCAGGAAGGGCCATTTTTTTCCATTCTGAAGGTGGACTGGATCTTTTTCATTTTTTATCCAAGTGGCCCAAATGACATAAGACCAGTATCCACATTCATTTCCATACAGTCCTAATTCATGACAAATGTACTTATTTTCGGTCATATAGCCTTTTTCCCAACTGAAAGAGCCACATCCCCTTCCTAACTTACTGCTGTTAATGATGGCACAGGCATCAAATTTCAAGATTATGCGTTTGGGCCCCCTTTTTCTTCTGTTCTGCCTAATACTTTACTTGTATCATTTATGAGTCCCCACCAATCTTCAGTCCTTAATCTTATTTCAAAAACTGTAGACATGGGAGGCTCAGAGGGGTCATAACACACATCTGGTCTGTCGTTTCCTGGGCTACATACCTCGTCCTGAGTGTCATTATATAAACATGTTCCTTTTAAAGTTCCTAGGCATTCATAGTAACTATAGAACAGAAAGATTGTTTAACTTGTTGCCCTACCTCGGTAACCTGATGTATACACTGAGAGCAGTTTTCCATGCAGGGAAAATCGGTGGAAGCTTTTACTATACAAGTCCACGTTATAAGGAAAATGAGTCCCACGATGATTCTCCTCATGCTTCGGCCGTGTGTAGACCAGTCAGCTTCCAGGTGTGACTGGAGCAGGGCTCGTTGTCCTCCTCAAGGTCACTTTGCAGGGGTTGTCCGGGCTCAGTTTTTGCCTCCCAGGTTTCCTCGGCTGCAGGTTTCACATGGCTGTGGTGGATCCAGGCTGGGATTCCTTCTACCTTTACAGCCGTGGGGGTGGTCAGGATGGCGGTCTGAGGTCCTTTCCACCGTGGCCGCAAAGGGGCTACGTTCCAGTCCTTGATCCACACACGATCACCTGGAGAGAAAGGGTGAACTGGGGAGAATAAGCTGATGGGACACCTCTCATTTACCCAAGTTGAGATTGTTTGTGTAATTTTTCCTAAAGCCTGTAGCTGTCGCTGTAATTCAATGTCACCTAACTCTCAGGGAGTGCCTGGAAGCCCCCATAGTATAGGAGGAGGCCTATGATACAGTATTTCATAAGGGGAGTATCCTTTTTTCTTAGAAGGAGTGCATCTAATTTTAAACAATATCATAGGAAGGGCCTGTATCCACTTTAATCCTGTTTCCTGATATACTTTCCCTAAACTTTTTTTGACAGTCAGATTCATTTGCTCCACCTTTCCGGAACTCTCAGGTCGGTAGGTGGCATGTAGCTTCCAAGTGATTCCTAATGCCTTTGCTGTCTTCTGTACCAAGTCAGCCATAAACGCCGGCCCATTATCTGAGCCGATTTGTAAGGGCAGTCCAAACCTAGGAATAAGATCTCAGAGAAGCACACAGGTTACCTCGTAGGCCTTTTCAGTTCGTGTTGGATAAGCCTCCACCCACCCAGAGTAAGTACACACAAGAACCAGCAAATACTTGTTACCTCCACATTTCAGCATTTCTGTGAAATCCACCTGAAGATCCTCCAAAGGAGCCGCTCCATAAGCTTGTATGCTGGGTGGAGCAGTAGGGCCTTGCCTTGCATTGTGCTGTCGGCAAGTAACGCACCGTTGTGCTACTGCTTTGGCAAGAACTGGCAAGTGTGAGACATAGAAGTACTGGCCTAAGAGTGTTTTGACCTAGATGAATGGTTTTGTGCACCGCCAATACGATTGCGGCTCCCAGCAACTGCGGCACAGCTACCCTCCCATCTAGCAGTCTGATCCATCCTCCTTTTATTGCTTGCCCCGCTTCTGCATGGAAGAAGTCTTTTTCTGTCTTTTTCTTTCTTAGGATAGGTACGTACCAGGTCAGGTGTTTGAGGGAGTAAGGGGGCTACTACCAATGCCGGGTAAGGGGTAGATCCTGCTTTTCGAGCTTCTGAATCAGCTCCAGAGTTTCCTAAGGCCACTGAGGTAGAGGCTCGCTGGTGTCCCCTGCATTGCATGACTGCCACCCTCTGAGGTTTCCACACTTCCTCTAGTAATTGGTTAATCTAGCATTTGTTAGCCAATGATGTCCTTTGGTATTCATCAAAGTTACCACAGCATGGGGGCCCTTTATATTCAGATTTTGCCCAAGGATTTATCTGCTTCTTGTGCTAACAGGGCTGTTGCTGCCAAGGCCCTTAGACATGGTGGCCAGCCTTTGGAAACCCCATCTAGTTGTTTTGAGAGACAGGCCACTGGCCTTGGCCAGGGTTAAAACTCCAGCTGCCGTTTTTTCTCTTTCTGACACATAGAATATAAAGGGCCTTGTCAAATCTGGTAGTCCTAGGGCTGGAGCCAACGTAAGTTTTTCCTTTAACTTACAAAGGCTTGCTGTTGTAGACGCCCCCATTCAAAAGGCTCCTGGTCATCCCCCTTTGTAACCGCGTGGAAAGGTTTGGCTAGTACTGCAAAGTTTGGAATCCATAATCTGCAAAACCCCAGACAGCAAGTTAAATAAGGAAGGGGTTTATTTGGCCGGGGTCATTGGCAAGACTCCTGTCTCAAGAGCCGAGCCCCCCGAGTGAGCAATTCCTGACCCTTTTTAGGGCTCGCAAGGGGGTGCATGTGAGAGGGTCGTGATCGATTGAGCAAGCAGCGGTACATGACTGGGGGCTGCATGCACGGGTAATTATATCAGAACAAAACAGGATAGGGATGTTCACAGTGCTTTTCTATACAATGTCTGTAATCTATAGTTAACGACCGATTAGGTCAGGGGTCGATCTTTAACTACCAGGCCCAAGGTGTGGCCCCGGGCTGTCTGCCTGTGGGTTTCATTTCTGCCTTTTAGTTTTTACTTCTTTCTTTGGCGGCAGAAATTGGGCATAAGACGATACGAGGGGTGGTCTCCTCCCTTAGTATCTTTCTGTGCACTGCTAGATGTGGGAACTACTGGTTAGAAAGTGTAGTGTATAAAAGAAAAGGTAACTTCAACTGCAGAAGGAAAAAACTCTTCAGGTTCTTTTCAGATTTTTTGTGGTAAGAATTTAATTCCTGAAAATTTAGTAATCTGCCTGCAGACAAGATATAAATACCAGTTACTTAAAGGTTTCATTTCCACCCCAAAGTTTAATTTTCAAATCCTGTAACTGTGGAGTTTTAATTTAGAGCATGCCCTGCATCTTGAGAAACAACTTAGATACATTATAAGAGTAAAATGCTAGTGTAAAAAAACACTAAGGGACTTCCATATATAGTCTTTTGTTTTTGTTATTTAATTTTGGCTGTATAAGTGTCTTTTTGTTTTACAAATTGTATGTAAATTATCTTTAAAGAATTAATTTAAAAAATGGCTTGGTCTCTGTGAGAAAGGTTTCACTTGAGTGTAAAAGGAAGTCTGTTTTGGCAAACATCAGCCCTGCCCTATTCTCTTCCTAGATTTCGGAATACTTTTGTATATTTTTAGGATGTGCGATTATCTGCTGAGAATAATAAACCTCTTCATCTTCATGTTGTGAGAAGCGATAGAATATAGTGATTTCTTAGGGCTTTGGAGCCAGACTTCCTGGGTTCATGTCCCAGCCTACCATTGGTTACTTGCATAACCTTGAAACCTCTGTGTTTCAGCACCCCCATATGCAGTGAAGCAGGCAGGTCATACGTTACAGAATGGGGAGAAATTAGTTATTACAATACCTGGCACATAATGTCGCTACTGTAATTATTATGATGATTCATAGTAGTAATAATAGTATCATAAGTTAGAATTTCCAAATGTGCTTTCTTATCTTCTTGTATTTAACCATTTCTGAGATTTCCTCATTCTATAGTTAAGCAAACTAAAATTGAGAGGTTGCGATAAAGTCCAGGGTTATGTTGTTGACATGGGATTGGGGCCAGGATTAAAACTGTTGGCTCTATGACCGAAATCTTTGACCTTCCTGGTGTAGAGAAAGAAATTCCATAGCTTAATTACTACTTAATCTTCAGGAAACTAAAATCTACCAGAGTTCCATTGTTGTCATGACCTACTTATGTTCCTCTGTGTGATATTCTTTTCTTAGAGAGCAAACATATGGAGAGAATTCTGAGAAAAACACACAAGCTTGTTCTTCATGATAATTAGATGAACAAAGTATCATCACTGTTGTCTAGAACTGGAGTTGGCAGACTGCACCATGTGGGCTAAATCCAGCCTCCTAGTTTTGTAAAGTTTTATTGGAAACCCATTCCACAGTGGTATAATCAAGAAGTTACAGAGACTATGTGGCCAAGGGAGTCAGTTACAGAAAAAGTTTCCAAATGCTTTGTCTGGAATGTTAAAATAGTTCTGTTTTGTTTTTAAATTCAAAAAATATATATACATAGGGAAAATAATTACAGTGGTTTTCTTATATCTTAATGCTTGTTGCTGGGCTTGTTTGCTTTGTTTTGTATTTTACTTAGTAATGTTGCAGAGCCCAGGGTGGGCCAAGACTTGCACTGTAGGAGCTGGGAATACTGAGAGAGCTCACAGTTGATGGTGACACTTTGCTTCTTGCTGATTACTGAGTGGGTATCATTGAAAAGATATTTCACTGATCTTCCTGTAGTCCCTGCATAACTAGAGAGTATTTGATTTGCAGGGTATGATCTGAGCCACTGCTTGGTTAGATTTTGTTCTTCCTCATATTTACAGCTATTTTAACAGACCCATTTTATGTTTCCCTCTAGTGGGACAGCAGGTGTTTACCTTTTTTGTTCTACCCTATAAAGTTTTATAAAAGTGAGCACGATTAGTCATAAGCAGGTACAATATTGAAAAAAATCTATTACAGTAAAAGTTCAGACTAACAGGATAAAATTGAAATGTGGGAAATTTGGATTGTCAAGATTGACATTTTGCATTCTACCTATTGACATTTTGTTACACTAATTCCCTGAAACCAACAGAGTTCATCTAAGGCCTAAACTGTGTTCTAAAGTGTTTGGGGAATGTGTTTTCACAAATAGAAAAACAGTCCAGTTTATATTTAGCAAATCCATTTTATGAAAATGGTTACTTCCGAGAAGCTTAAAAGCAGTATTTTCAGAAGATTAAAACTTTGTAACAGTTATTTAATCTTTTCATTCATTGTTCCTCCTGAGAAATGCCTCTACTAAATTCTAAAGTAAAAGGTGTGTCAGCATTGATACAGCTTATAATACAGCAAATACATGACAGTAAAATTGAATATTTTGAATCAGAAATTTTTAGCCTAAATTCACATTTGACCAAGTTAAGGTCATATATTTGGGATCAAAAGCTCTTGTCTATAGACCACTCCGTATTAGGAGTTTTCTAAGAGTGCTGAGTAAGTCCAAATATACATGCAGGTAGAGCATATAATGTGCAGTCGTGTGTCACTTGATGGGGGATACCTTCTGAGAAATGCATCCTTGTGTGAACGTCGTAGAGTACTTACACAAACCTAGGTGGTAGAGCCTGCCGCACGCCTAGGCTACCTTGTGTGAACATCGTAGAGTGTACTTACACAAACCTAGGTGGTAGAGCCTGCCGCACGCCTAGGCTATATGGTATAGCCTGTTGCTCCTAGGCTACAAACTTGTACAGCATGGTACTGTACCGAATACTCTAGGCAGTTGAAACAGCAGTTAGCTTTTGTGTATCTTAAATATAGGAAAGGACAGTAAAACTACAATATTTTAATGTTGAGGGACCACCATTGTCTGTGGGGTCCATTGTTGACTAAAATATCCTTATGTGGTCTTAGCTTTTAAATTAAAGATCTAGTTTTTTATTTACACACCTTTTTCTCTACCTTCCATAATTGTTTTCTTCAACATTTGAGAACTATAAATACTATGTCATCTTACTGTACATAGTTTCTGTCACATATTGCTTAATTTTCTCTGAAACTTACATACAGGTTGAGCATAGGTAATCTGAAAGTGCAAAATCCAAAATGCTCCAAAATGCAAAACTTAAGTGCCAATATGACACTCAAGGGAAATGCATTTCAGGTTTTGCATTTTCAGATTAGGGCTGTTCAGTGGGTAACCAGTATGATGCACATACTCCAAAATCCGAAATCCAAAACAGTTCTGGTCCCAAGCATTTCAGGCAGGGGATGCTTAACCTGTGCAACTTTGCCAACAGGCTAAAAATTAATTGTTGAAACATCCTAATATTGATGAGCATTTCTTTTTTTTTTTTCTATTCAAATGCGGAGCGGTAACCATCTTCTGACTAGTGAATTTTTTTTTTTTTTTGACCTTTAGGTTTAGGGGTACATATGCAGGTTTGTTACATAGGTAAACATGTGTCATTGTGTTTGGTACATACTATTTCATCACCCAGATACTAAACCCAATATCCATAGTTTTCTCTTGTTCTCGCTTCTCCCACCCTACCCCCTCAAGTAGACCCCAGTGTCTGTTGTTTTCCTTCTTTGTGTTCATAAGTTCTTACCATTTAGCTCTCACTTATAAGTGAGAACGTGCCGTGTTTGGTTTTCTGTTCCTGCATTAGTTTGCTAAGGGTAATGGCCTCCAGCACCACCCGCGTTCTGGCAAAAGACATGATGTTGTTCTTTTTTATGGCTGCATAGTATTCCATGGTGTGTATGTACCACATTTTCTTTATCCACTCTGTCATTGGTGGGCATATACATTGATTCCATGTCTTTGCTATTGTGAATAGTGCTGCAGTGAACATTTGTGTGCATATGTCTTTGTGATAGAATGATTTATATTCCTTGGGTATATACCCTGATTGGTGAGTTTCAGATTTTATTTACTGATCATTGGTGTTAGTATTTTGTCTAAATAAAATAGATTTCATAAATCCAATTTGATAAGTGCTTTATTCTAAACAAGAATTACATATATTGTTGGTAGTGAACGTGGTGTTGGTACTACTGTGCGTTCTTTTTTAGGCACACCATGAGGTCCTTTATCTTTGTTTTTGTTTTTTTATTTCTGTTTCCCTTTCATCTGAGAAAGAGAGAAAGGGTGCCAGTTAGAAAGATATGATTCATTAAGTATCTCAATGGTTAATCAACGAATCGATGACTTCTTTCCCATGGCTCCTGTACCTTACACCGTGACCCTTGGTCTGAGTGATCAATAGGCACCACAGTGAATGTTCCTTCTGTAGTGAAGGTTGAATGGTTTTACCAGTAATGTGGATGTTATCCTGCTCATTCATCTTTTGTCACTTACTTACTGATGTCACATTTATGTTACCAGTGTATGGCGATAAATATCCTGAGCAGTCTTTTTTTTTTCTTTTTGAGACGGAGTCTCACTCTGTCGCCCAGGCTGGAATGCAGTGGCGAGATCTCGGCTCACTACAAGCTCTGCCTCCCAGGTTCACACCATTCTCCTGCCTCAGCCTCCTGAGTAGCTGGGACTCCAGGCACTCGCCACCACACCTGGCTAATTTTTTGTGTTTTTTAGTAGAGACAGGGTTTCACCGTGTTAGCCAGGATAGTCTTGATCTCCTGACCTCGTGATCCTTCTGCCTCAGCCTCCCAGAGTGGTGGGATTACAGGTGTGAGCCACTGCGCCCAGCCATATCCTGAGCAATCTTAGGTGAGATCCCTGCCATAATTTGGATATAGAGCTTATATCCAAATGACTAAAGCAAATACATAAATTTGAAAATATGAAAAAGTAAATTTTCATTAGTGGTTAAATGCTATAAAGAGAATCAGGGTAGTGTAATAGTGAAGCAGGAGGGGACAATATTAGATAACAGGCTCGGGGAAGAAGGCTTCTCTGAGGTCACATCATTTTGAGCTGGGGAAGAAAGACCCTGGCAGGTGAAGGTCGTTCTGGAATAAGACAAAGCGTGTACTACTGCTCCTGAGATGGAAACTGGACCTGTTGGAAGGGCAGCAGTATAGCCCATGTGGCTACATCGTAAGAGCAAGGGAGGTGGTGATTTGGAGATCCAAGAAGTGAAATTTTTCTGTTTTAAAAAATTTGTTGGTTAGAACATGGAAATTTTTTTTAATATTGTTTATTACTTGAAATATTATTAAATGCTTTTTTGCTAATATGTTTTATCTAACATGCCAAAGTGAGTGGAATATCAGTGACATCCTGAACTTTTGTGAACCAACTGTTATTTTCAGTTTGCGGGGATTTTAGGTTACTTCATTGAAATTCCAGTGTGAGGTTTCATTTCAGTGTGCTTTTGTGAGGGGCCAGAAGAGGGAAGATTTTAATTGATGAAGTTTCTCTAGTTAACGGAAACCCAAGTGTAGTCCTGGGGTATTCAGTGATTGCTGTTAGATTTTAACCCTTAAGAGGAGATCATGGATCAAATAGCAGAAAGTCAGGCTTCAGTATTTACCATATATCCCCTGTTTAAAAAGTGAAAGTAGGCCAGGCATGACGGCTCACATCTGTAATCCCAGCACTTTGAGAGGCCACTTGAGGTCGGGAGTTCAAGATCAGCCTGGCCAACATGGTGAAACCCAGTCGCTACTAAAAATACCAAAATTAGCTAGGCGTGGTGGAGTGTGCCTATAATCCCAGCTACTTGGAAGGCTGAGGCAGGAGAATCACTTGAACCTGGGAGGCAGAGGTGGCAGTGAGCCGAGATCACGCCACTGCACTCTAGCCTGGGCAACAGGGTGAGACTCCGTCTGAAAAAAAATGTATATTTAGCCGGGTGCGGTGGTGCACATCTGTGATCCCGGGTACTCAGGAGGCTGAGCTGGGAGGATCGCCTGCTTGAGCCCAAGAGGTTGAGGCTGCAATGTGCCATGATCATGCCACTGAACTCTAGCCCAGGCAAAGGAACAAGGCCCTGTCTCAAAAATAAAAATAAGTAATATAAAAGTAAGAAGTAAAAGTATAAATTTCATTTACTCCATCAGCTGAGACTTGTTTTCTTCGACAAGTACAGTATTTAAAAATGGCAAATTTAAAAACAGACTGCTCCACTTGTCTATGTGTATAAAAATAGTAAATGTACAAAAAAATCTTATTTGCAGATTTTTAAAATGTGAGATAATTTTCTGTTTATTTGAGAGAATCCTAATAAGATTTGTGACATTGGTTTCCCAGTATAAAATCTACCAAATAAACTGCACAAAGTGCTATTTTACTCATAAGTATTAGTCAAAGTACAGAATAATCGTTATACCACCAGCGAAGGTGTAACAACACAATTCTTTAAGTGAGAAAAAAGTCCTCTTGGGCTTTCCTCAGTTGTTTCTTACTAAAGTTGTCCATATCCATGAAAATTACTTTTGAACAGCAGATCTGTTTTTCTTCTAATGTGGATGGACTGGATTAATACATGAATATATAAGATGAGAAGCACTTGTACAGTAGAATTAGCTCCACAAACACATACATCTCAATTATTGCTTAAGAACCGTATCACAATGAAATACTCAGATTTTTTCAGAAGTGTGCTCATGAACACATGTATGTTTTAGAAAGTAGATTACATGTAAAGGACAGATTTACATTGTGAGAAACTAGCTTGCAAAATGCCAAAGTGGAATTAAGGGAATTATTCTCCTGCCTTCTCAGCATACTTCCTGGGCAACTTGTTTACCTTTTGTTCCCAAGTACCAGCCCTGTATCTCTTGCTTTCTCATCCCCAGAATTCTTTGGGTACCAGTGCAGAGAGAGACAATTTTTTAATTGCTGTGAAGGAGGAACTTCAATGTGTATGTATTTGTTTCCATATAAAATTAGAGGATTAGCAGTGATTGCAACATTCTAAGTATGAAACTGGAGTGTGCCTTCACTTTTCTGTCTTATATGCAATAGAGCCTTCCAGGCTGAAATTTTCCTGTCAGTGGAAAAAACTTTGGAATACGGTTAACTTAAATTCTTAGCATATTTTTATTGTTAATTGTGGCTGAGATAATCCAATACCTTTTAAAGGGATTAGTAACTAGCTTTTGTTTTCACCTAAACTGTGGTGTTCTTGCCTACCTTAGGCAATTACTGAACTTGTAAAAAGTATGTATAAATCCGTTTTTGTAGTATAAGTCTTTAATTTGTAATGAGGAGTTGGCTTTATAAAAGGATATTCTACTAAAGTGAATGTTCAGCCCTCCGTTTATTTCCTGTATTAAGGTTATTTTTTAAATAAAACACATCAAGTTTATTGGAAAGGTGTTCAGAGAGCTAGAAGTAAGAGGGAAAACGCTATGAAATGGCGACCAGGCATATCTTAAAATTAGGAGACAGAAAGCACAGTGTTCATGAACAGAGAAAGTTGAATGTAAAGAAATTAAACACAACGGGGGTAATGAGGGATTGCCTGGTAAGAGCTAAAGAGAGCTCTGAAGATTAAGAACCACAGATAGGGCTGGGCGCGGTGGCTCACACCTGTAATCCCAACACTTTGAGAGGCTCAGTCAGGCTGATTGCCTGAAGTCAGGAGTTCAAGACCAGCCTGGGCAACACAGTGAAACCCTGCCTCTACTAAAATACAAAAAATTAGCCGGGCATGGCCGCATGCACCTGTAATCCCAGCTACTCAGGAGGCTGAGACAGGAGAATCACTTGAACCCAGAAGGCAGAGGTTGCAGTGAGCCGAGATTGCATCACTGCACCCCAGCCTGGGGGACAGAGCGTGACTCCGTCTCAAAAACAAAACAAAAAAGAACCACAGATAGAAGGAGCAGCTACTCTCCTTGGGGCTGAGATAGAGTGCTAAAGGAAGAGGCTCCCACCTACCCATCCTCAGGGCTGAGATCTGTCCTTCTTGGAAAGGGAACAACTGTGGCTCCCTGAGTGGCCGAGAATTTGCCGTGGTATGATACCAGACGAACTTGCATGGTATTTGTACTCCCATGTGCTGGAGAGGTATCTCGTGGGAGACTTCACACGACAGAACCGTTTCAAAGAGTCTGGAGCAGGCGCTGGCCACTGAGTACTTTAGGATGCTGGGCACTGCAGGAGCATGCTGAGGGGGTGCACCTTCTGTCCTACAGTGTCTCCCCAGGACCCTGTACTGACCATGCTGCCTGCCCCCTGCCTATACTAAATGGCTCCAAACAGCTGCGATTTCACAACCGAAGTTTTTTACTTGAAACATCATGTTACTCCTTGCTAATCTAATTGAGTGTGTATTAATCGGCTACCCTGGTCACATATTTGATTGGGTAAGACCTAAAGAAGGCTCTGCTTACAGTGAGTCCATTCATGGGAGCTATAAAATCTGTCTCAGAGACTCCTTTCCAGTCTATCTTTGTCTGTCAGCTGTCTCGTCTAGAGCTTTCAACTAGCTCATAGCCTCTAGATAACAAGGTCATTACCTTTAGATTAATACGTGCAAGTTAATACAAAAAAAAAACAAAAACAGAAACCCATCTTACGCTTCTGGGGAAAAGCAAAAGTGCCCATAAGAGGGTCTTGAGGTACCTTAAAATGCCCAAAGTTTCCTTCTAGGCTACCAGGAGCTAGAATACATAAACATGAGTCTGACTCCTAACACATTATTTTTATAGAAAGCTTTCCTCATAATAGCAAAAACAAACAAACAAAACAAAACCACAGACATTTTTTTAAGCTTAAATATCGAGAGCCATTAGGATAGAATTATGTGAGGAAGGGCTGGGCATGGTGGCTTGCACCTGTAATCCCAGCAGTTTTAGACAAAGTGAGAGGATTACTTGAACCCAGAAGTTCGAGACTTGCCTGGGCAACATAGCGAAACCCCATCTCTACAAAAAGCAGAAAACGTTAGCAGGGTATGGTGGCGCGTACCTGTGGTCCAGCTGCGCTTGCAGGCTGAGGTGGGAGGACTGCTTGAGCCTGGGAGACTGAGGCCTCAGCAAAGTATGATTGTACCACTGCACTCCAGCCAGGGCAACACTGAGAACCTGACTCAAAAAAAAAAAAAAAAAAAAAAAATTATGTGAGGAAGGTTTGGGGAAAATGTGATTCATTATCACAACCTCACCAATTTCTTTGAGTAATTGCCACTGATTGTTGACTAATTTCATGTGTAAATTCAGATTGTATCTTGACTTCATAGTCACATTTGCTTGTGATAGAACATTTTTATGTTTGGAAAAGTTGATTATTTTATTTTGTGCTGTAACTCTAGATCTGCGTTGTCCAGCACTATAGCCACTAGCCGCATGTGGCTGTTGAACATTTGAAATGTGGCCAGTCCAAATCGAGATGTATTGTTAGTGTGAAATGCACATTGGATTTGGAAAACGTAGTATACAAAAAATATAAAATACCTCATCAATAACTTAGATGATGAAATATTTTAGATACATTGAGTTAATAAAATTTATAAATTGATTTCACCATATTTTATTTAACATGGATTCTGTAAAATTTTTGATTACATAAGCAGCTCATTTTATAATTCTCTTAAACACTACTGTTCTAGTTCTTTATGTATTATTGAATAATGCCTCCATCTTTTGGTAGGTAATGGAAATGCACTAAAAAGAGCTAATATTTCAAATATTAATTGTATGAAAACTTGAACAGCGTGGTGTGAGTCCTATTTATGTGGAATGTTTTCGAAGGCTAATTGCATTTAAAGTTATAATGATTATATCACAGGACAAAAAGGTAATTAGCAACGGGGTTTACAAATTTGCCAAAGATAAAAATACGCCCAGGAGTTTTGTGTGATATATGAAGCAAGAGCTCTACATGTATAGCCAGTGACAACCTATTGTTTATCATTGAGGAGAGCATCTGAGTTAAAATATTGTAAGTTAAAATACCAAGGTGGTAATGTCTGTTAATCACATTTTAATTTTTAGGCGTTTTGCTCAGTTACAAGAAAGAAAATTAATTGGAATTGTTACCTTTTCTAAACAAATTCTGCTTTGTACAGAGCAATAGAAATCTGTAGAACTATTAAAATTTTGTGGGTAACTCATTATGTTTAAAAATACTCATTTTTAACTCATTTTTTCACTTTTCTCTTTTTAAAAATAATTTTGTATTTATAATATATTATTTGTATTTTTTAATGCAAAGAATGCAGGGATAATTTACTATTTTGCACTGCCCGTTTAATCTGAGGAGCACAGCACAATTTGGGGATAGAGCTTAATTTTGTTGATTTATACTTAGCTAATTATGGTATTTTATTACACAAACAATAGCTAAAAATTTTTATCTTTTGTAATTGATTGATTGATTGATTGAGGCAAAGTCTCACTGTCTTGCCCAGGTTGGAATGCAGTGGCGCAATATCGGCTCACTACAACCTCTGCCTCCCAGGTTTAAGCGATTCCTGTGCCTCAACCTCCCAAGTATCTGGGATTACATGTGTGTGCCACCACACGCGACTAATTTTTGTAGTTTTAGTAGAAAGGGGGGTTTCACCATGTTGGCTAGGCTGGTCTCGAACTCCGGACCTCAGGTGATCCACCCACTTTGGCCTCCCAAAGTGCTGGGATTACAGGAGTGATGTTTCTTGTTAAACATCATTTGCGTATGTAACTGGCCAATCTTTTACAATTTAAAAGTAGCTCATCCTTATTTAAGTTAGAAAATATCTTGGCTTTTTTTTCCCCCCCTAAAAGATTGTTTTACTTCAGTGCAGCTCATTAAGAATATACCAAGTTAAAAGCAGAATATACCTCCACAGAATGGTTAAATGAATACAAAAATAGAAACTGCAAAGTACTTACTTTTTACTCCTTCAGGAAGACAACATAGAAAAAAACCTTTTCCTGAAAAGAGACTGCTAATAATACACGTTAATAAAACCAAATTTTTTGTTTAAAGTTAGGCTTTATTTAAAAATAATTTTAAATATATTTTTTCAATCTTTATAAATAATACATAAGTAAATTTTTGTAAAAGTTGAAATAGTAGAGATAACTCTAAAATTCCTCTTGGCTACTATTTTGGCTGTTTTTCCCTCCAAGGTGAACCACTGTTGCTTGCTGGGTATCTGTTGCTTGTCTGCACATGGGCATGTGCAAACATGTCTGTTTGTATTATAGAGAGAACTTTTTAAATAGCTATATGGTATCCTGCTGTATGTATTCTGTAATCTGTGTGTCTTACTTGGCATTTTATTTTGAAATTATTTTATTTGTTTGTTTATTTATTTGTTTATTTTTTGAGACAGAGTCTCGCTCTGTCGCCCAGGCTGGAGTGCAGTGGTGCAATCTCGGCTCACTGCAAGCTCTGCCTCCTGGGTTCACGCCATTCTCCTGCCTCAGCCTCCCCAGCAGCTGGGACTACAGGTGCATGCCGCCACACCCAGCTAATTTTTTGTATTTTTAATAGACATGGGGTTTCACCATAGCCAGGATGGTCTCGATCTCCTGACCTTGTGATTCGCCCGCCTCAGCCTCCCAAAGTGCTGGGATTATAGGAGTGAGCCACCGTGCCCGGCCGTTTTAGAGTTATTTTCATGTCTGTGCATATCGTTCTCTTTCATTATACCTAATTTTAATAGTCTTTTACAAACAATGTATGCTTATTAGAACAAGTGAAATAGATCAAATCCACCAACTCCACTTCACCCCCAGTTCACTCTCAATTCTCACTCTTCTTGAATTAAGCCATTCTCCAGACTCATACTGACATTTGGTATCATATATAGGGTTTGGGTTTTTCTTTTAAAAATTAAGAGATCAGGTTTTGAATTATTACTCAGCTAAATTATTTCAGTTGAACAATACAAGGTGAACATCCAGTTTATTCTTTTGATTAAAAACTTTCCATATTATGGAAACACCTTGTTTCTAGGTGTTTGCCTGCAAAAACATGGCAGTAAGCACCTTCGTACCTGATTTCACGTACTGTGCTGGTGCTGGTGCATTTTATTTCTAAAGTCTTCAAAGAGTGTGTTTGTGTCGTTTAAAAATTTTAATGGATAGTACCAGATTACTGATATAGATGTGTTTCAAATGTAAGTCTTTATAATATCTTTTACTATGCAAGTAAAAATTTTTAATCTTGTCAGATATTACTGGGACTTTATAATTATGTCAGATGCCTTTATGGCTTCCAAATTTCTATCTTACTTGCGAAGACTTCCCCCAGTCTAAAGTTTTGGAATGTTTAATGCTCTTGTTACTGGTGTTATTTTTTCCTTTTCATTTCCATCTGATCGTTGACGATATTGACAAAAGGTTTTTTTTTAATGTAATTAAAATTATCTTAATTCAGAAAATTTTTTGTAGTCTTTAATATTCATTAAGGTTTTTGGTTTTTTT
Organism: Theropithecus gelada; assembly: GCF_003255815.1. Taxonomy (NCBI): domain Eukaryota; kingdom Metazoa; phylum Chordata; class Mammalia; order Primates; family Cercopithecidae; genus Theropithecus; species Theropithecus gelada. Next base: position 6,888,993 of record NC_037674.1, read on the forward strand.
TTTTCCCCAATATTTTGGGACCATTAGCTCATGATTATATTACCTGGGTCTTCAAAATCAGAGTGAATAACAGTAGTGTTCACAGGTATCACTGTCCTGTCACTGATTTTGGTGTAAGTAGTGTAAATACATTCAGCATTTCACTGTTTGATAGGGTGTTTGCTCTTGGTTTTAGAAAATAGTTTCTTTCATAATTATATTGCTTATTTCATTTTTTGTTTAGGAATGACTGCAAATTTTCTCATGCCTGTTTGATATTAACACTTTTTTTCTGTAAATATTTGTGCACAGTAATGAATTGTGTCAACACATTCCTAATGTTGAACTAATCTTGCACCCTTGAAATAACGCTGATGATAGTCTTCTAATATACTACTGTATTCTCCTAGCTAGTATTTTATTTATTTAGAATTTTTTCCTCTATTCATAATGAAAAATATTATTTTCTCTCTTTGTACTGTTGTCGTCAAGATTTGGATGTTAAAGGTTCTGGTAGCCTCAGATTGGAATGCTGATGACCAGAGTATTGATAATTGTTGAAGATGAGTACATGGGGTTTTATGATACTATTGTCTGTATTGCTGTATATGTTTGGAAATAAAGGGTTTTTTTAAGTGAATTAGAGAGCTTTTTGTATTTTTCTGTGGTCCAGGATAATTAAACAAATTATTTTGTTTTTCCAAGGTTGGGAGATTACAGCTGGAAAACCATATATACGTGATACTTTGTAAAATTATAGATCTTGATTTATCTTTTTATTAAAGATACATTTATTGGCTTCTTTTAAAATATATATTGTCTCGGTACACTGTATGATTTCTGTTTATCTGGGGAAATTATTAATGAATATTTAGTTTTATTTTGTTTCTTGCCACAAACTGATACTGGAATGAATGTTCTTATGAATGTTTTCTTGAGTACATTTGTTAGTACTTCTCTAGAATAAATGTAGAAGTGGAATTACAAGGTGTGACCTAGTTACATTTTTTGTTTTGATAATTTCCATTTTGCCTTCAAATAGTCATAAACTTTTACCATCATTTTGTGAATATGTCTGTTTCCCCTTTCCCTACCAGTGATGTTATCACGTGAAAGTTCTCATGGATGATAATATGATTTCTTTTTTTTTTTGAGACAGAGTCTTGCTCTGTTGCCAAGCTGGAGTGCAGTGGCACGATCTCAGCTCACTACAGCCTCTGTCTCCCGGGTTCAAGAGATTATCCTGCCTCAGCCTCCCGAGTATCTGGGACTACAGGCGCATGCCACCACGCCCGGCTAATTTTTCTATTTTTAGTAGAGACAGAGTTTCACCTTATTGACCAGGATGGTCTTGATCTCTTGACCTCGTGATCCACCCGCCTCGGCCTCCCAAAGTGCTGGGAATACAGGTGTGAGCTACTACACCTGGGCGATAATACAGTTTCTAATTAATTTGTATTTCCCTAGTTCCTAGTGAGGTTAAATGTGTTTGCATATTTATTACGTATTTGTGCATCCTTTTTGCTGAAAAGCCTCTTTGTATTTTTGCATTTCTCTCTTGAGTTGTCTTGATTGATTTATAGTTCTCTTTTTTCTTTTTCCAAGAGACGGAGTCTTGCTCTGTTGCCTAGGCTGGAGTGTGGTGGCTCTGTTATAGCTCACTTCAGCCTCCAACTCCTTGGCTCAAGCAGTTCTCCCACCTCAGCCTCTTAACTAGCTAGGACTGCAGGAGCAAGCCACAGTGCCTGGCTAAGTTTTAAATTTTTTTTACAGAGTATGGAGCTTGCTATGTTGCCCAGCTGGTCTCAAACTTCTGGGCTCAAGCGGTCCTCTTGCCTTGGCCTCCTAAAGTGCTGGAATTACAGACGTGAGCCATCATACCTGTCTTTTCTTTTTTTAAGTATCAAATTCTTATGTATGTTGCTTAGGTCAGTACATAGTCAGCATTTATATTTGGTCAAACTGTGTGAAATTGTTAACATTGAGCTGTTTGAACTAAAGAATTCCCATTTCATTTAGTTCAGCCCAGTATTATATATTTTTCCCAATTATTTGCACGTACTTTATTTTTATGTAATCACTTTTGTTAATATACTGTGGCTTCATTGAGTCTTACTTTAAAAGGCTCCTGTTGATTATGTGAATGTTTAAACTCTTTTTTTAGGACTTGATTTCATCTGAAATCAGTTTATTTTTGTCATAGGGATTTAATTTTTCTACATTTGTGGACAGTTGTCCCAACACCATTTATTAAATGTTGTGTTTCTTCTCCAACAGTTTTGGAATGCTACTTTTATAATAAATTTTGCTATTATAGATGTATGTCTTCATTTTTGATTTTATTACATTAATCTGTGGTTTTCCTGTGGTAATGCTATTCTAGTTTTAATTACTAGGTTTTTGTAATATTTTGGTATCTGTTAGAGCAGGTTGTCATTGTTTTTGAAGTTGCATTGCCTCTTCTTATACTGTTCTCTTACAGATGCTTTCCAGAATCATTCTTATGCTCTTGATTTTTTATTTTAATGACATATAGTCTCCGGAGTAGAGATGAAGAGAGAATTTCTAAGCCTGGGGCTGTCTCAACTCCTGTAAAGCATGCTGATGATCACACACCTAAAACAGTGGAAGAAGTTACAGTTGAAAGAAACGAGAAACAAACACCTTCTCTTCCAGGTAAGCATAACAAAACACCAAGTTCAAGAAATGTTTGCCATTAGAGTAAAGTAATTGTTAGGATTTACAGAAGATTTTAAAGATGCAATTATTATTGTTCTCATGTGTGAATTTGTCTGCATATGACTTCCAGCGTTTTCCTTATGGGTAGCAGGTTGGCACAAATCAGTAGCCTTTCATGAATGTTATCCTTTACTTTCTAGATGGAAAATGTTTATCATTAACAACTTCTTGCAATTAAGAAAGTTGTTTTCCAACACTGCTCTTTAAAGAGAAATATGAGATTGGCTTCAAAAAGTTAAAAAAAAAAGTTACTTTGCTTTTTTGAAAGTGTTTTCATAAACATCTTATTGATTATACCTTTATTTATTTATGGTTTTTTGTTTTTTTTTTGAGACAGAATCTCACTCTGTCACCCAGCTGGAGTGCAGTGGTGTGATTAGCTCACTGTAACCTCAAAATTCCTGGGCTCCAGCTGTCTTTCCACCTGATCCTCCCTGCTACAGGTGTGCACCACCACACCTGGCTCTTTTGGGTTTTCTGGTTTCTTTGTGGGGTGTTTTTTTGGGAGAGATGGAATCTTGCTTTGTTGTCCAGGTTGGTCTCCAACTCCTGGCCTCAAACAGTCCTCTCACCTCGGCTTCCTCGAGTGTTGGGATTACAGGCGCAAGCCGCTGTGTCCAACCCAAGAACCCTTTTCAGGCTGTCTGTGAAGACAGAACAGAGGAATCAGCAGGTGCTAAGATGGGCTGCCTGGGAGGCCTGGAGACTCTGTTTCTGATGTCTTTCACTTCCTTCTCTCGAATCATCTTTCTTGCTCCGCTTGCTTAGTGGCAGAAATATGGTTATTGAAAACCAAATTTTAGCATAATGAGGAAAGGTAGCTACTTGGGTAGTCTTAATGGGGAAATGGAAGAATTCTCTCTTCTCATCTATTTTTGTTATTCGTTCCTAAAGAATAGATTTTTCAAATTCTGATTGCTGGAACTATGGAAAACACAGGTGACTGTGTAACATACCTACTTGTTATAAAGACTTTAGAATTCATTACCATAAAATGTACTCTAAGACATGTGGTAGATATGTTCCTCATCAGGTTCTCTGAACTTATGAATCATATATTGCCTGGGTGCTTGCATTATTATTCCATGTTTTTCTAAAGTGAGTCCTACCCAATTTTTTTTTCTTAGAACCAAAGCCTGTGTATGCCCAGGTTGGGCAACCAGATGTGGATTTACCTGTCAGTCCATCAGATGGTGTCCTACCTAATTCAACTCATGAAGATGGGATTCTTCGGTAATACAATTTTAAAGTTGTATTGTTTTCTTTGTTCATTGTTAGGTATTATTTAGAGTAGGAATTTAATTGTAAACCATAATGCATATATTTTTTTAAATAGTACATACCACCTAATACTATGATTAGTTTTTTTATTTAACATTCTGCTACTTATATATGATAGTCAGTTAGAAATTAGACAACAGAGGAAATTTTTGGATGCATTCTTTCTCACCACTGTCTCCTGCCTAGTTTTTAAGTTAGGAATTAGGAAAAAAAAATTTCTATTCAGACATCAGAATTTCCACAGCTTTCCAATGGAGCATTAAAAAAAAAAAATTGTGTTTCTCAATCTCAGCACTAGTGGCATTTTGGGCCAGGTAAGCGTTTATTGTGAGGGGCTGTCCTGTGTATTGTGGCATGTTTAGCAACATTCCTGGCCGCTAGATGCCAATAGCAGTTCCCTAATTGTGACAATTAGAATTCTCTCTGGACATTGCCAGATGTTTCCTTGGGGGCAGAATCATAGTTGAGATTGTTTGAGAACCTGTTCTAGGGTAGTTAGCAACTCATAAGTTTTTGCTATCTTAACACCTTTCATTACTTTACATTTTATACTTGGTAGAATTGAGATGTAAATTTGAAAACAAATTTCGAACCATCATGGTCATCAAATTAGTTTTTTGTTTGGTTAGTTTTTTTTTTAACAGGGTCTTGCTCTGTCTCCCAGGCTGGAGTGCTGTGGTACGATCTCGGCTCACTGCAACCTCTGCCTCTCGGGCTCAGTCCTCCCACCTCAGCCTCCTGAGTAGCTGGGACGAAAGGACCCATACCACCACACCTAGCTAATTTTTGTATTTTTAGTAGAGATGAGGTTTCACCATGTTGCCCAGACTGGTCTAAAACTCCTGGGCTCAAGCAGTCCACCAACCTCAGCTTCCTGAAGTGCTGGGATTACAGATGTGAGCCGCCATGCCCAGCCCGAATTAGTTTTTTATTGGCGCCGGTAAAGGGGACGTGATGTGAATAATTGAAAATTGGCAGATTTCCTCAAATGGGTTGGATCTGGACCCCTGACTCTCATATTTTCATTGCTGAAGAAAAGTGGGTGGTTGTCTTAGACCCAGCTAGGTAGATAGAAGTAGTTTCTGAAAGAGATGGGGCTTTTACAAGTTTAAAATTGTACAATTTTAATATTAGGTAACTGATAATTGAACCTTTTATAAATTGTGAAGGCATAGGTAGTCCCCTTCTTTTTCCTTTCTTGGGAATTGCTTGAAAATTTGCGTAAGTGTTTAAGGTTTAGGAAACCGTAATGATAAGATTCCAGAGACGGGCCGGGCACGGTGGCTCACGCCTGTAATCCCAGCACTTTGGGAGGCCAGGGCGGGTGGATCACGAGGTCAGGAGATCGAGACCATCCTGGCTAACACGGTGAAACCCCATCTCTACTAAAAATACAAAAATTAGCCGCGCATGGTGGCATGCGCCTGTAGTCCCAGCTACTCAGGAGGCTGAGGAAGGAGAATGGCATGAACCCAGGAGGTGGAGCTGGCAGTGAGCCAAGATGGCGCCACTGCCCTCCAGCCTGGGTGACAGAGCAGGACTCCATCTCAAAAAAAAAAGAAAGAAAGAAAGAAAGAAAAATTCCAGAGACCTCCTTCCCTGGGAGAACAAATACCAAAGAGGATTTGTGGATGTGGGCAGGATTAGTAGCTGTGCCAGGAAAGTTTGGTTTTTCATTTAAAGCCAATGAATGGATTTGATGCAGAAGTTAGTGAGTCTGTTTTGCTATTGCAAGTAGTTAGTATAATGCAGGCAGGACAAAGTATAAAATGTCAGTCATCGAAGGCACATGACACTGTTGGTGAGATTTGGCCTAAAGTTGTCTTCTAACAGTGGTTTTCAGAAGCCAGGTTTTACTAAAGGGTGGATACTGTGCTCAGTTTTTTTACTTTCTGAAGCACATTAGATTGGTCAGGGTTAGAAGAGGATTTCCAAAGACCTATAGTCTTTTGTTTTTGTTTTTGTTTTGTTTTGTTTTAAAGAGGGCCTCACTCTGTCACCCAGGCTAGAGTATAATGGTGCGATCATTGTTCACCATAACCTCAAACTCCTAGGCTCGAGGAATCCTCCCACCTCAGCCTTCGAAGTAGCTAGGACTACAGGCAACGAGCCACGAAACCCAGCTAATTTTTTTTTGTTTTCTGTTTTGTTTTGTTTTCTAGTAGAGACAGGATCTTGCTGTGTTGATCAGGGCTGGTAACAAACTCCTAGGCTCAAGCAGTTCTCCTGCCTCAGTCTCCCAAAGTGCTGGGATTATAGCTTGAGCTACCGCACCCAATTAGACCTGGAGTCTTAAGGACTTCGAGGAAATATTTAAAGAGCTTTCAGTACAGTGGGTTTAGGAGAGGAATCTATGAGAATGCTTTTGACCTGGCTAGGATACCACTACAACCAAGGGACTTGGACCATTTGTAGCTGGTAAATAGTTTCATGGAGGGATCAAGGATGCCACCAGCCAGTGAGAGACCTCATCTGATTCTCAGGCTCTTACTGTTATGACAAGTTGATGTTAGTTCCAGGTCAGGTCACCCAATCAGAAGTGAATAAATAGTAAGTTCTGAAAGTTAAGGTGGTCTCTTTAGTTGGCTTAAAGAGACTAGAAATCTCTCCTTCCTCAGCACATTCATTCATTTATTTGACTTGTGTTTTTTTGTTGTTATCTGTTAGTTTCTAACAATTTGGTTATTACATAATAAAGACTATAGGGATTTTTTTCTACACGTCTTGTCAGAATAGGTAAAATAGTGTATTTTCTTGGCTAGGAATGTGGGAGTACTTATGAATACCTAGAAAGGAAATATTGTGGGTAATTTTTAATTACAGTCTGTTTCTGTCCAGTCAATTCTTACAAGGCATCTTTTAGTATTTGTTTTGAGGAGTGTCACAAGGTTTCAACACTACACTGATGCTAGAGGTGGGTGTGTATGCATTATTTTTTTTCCATTCAGAGAACTAGAAAGGGACAGAGATTGGAGGTGGGGCTAATCTAGAAAGGCTGAATGACTATATGATTTGTATTGTAAAACTCAGAGGGGCAGCCAAGTAAGTTAACTACTGTCAACTACTGAAAGAGTCCACCAACTGCAAAGTTTTTTTTAAAAATCACTATCTATTGCATGTAGAAATCACAATGCTTGGAGCCTTATTTTGACCCATCGTATCAGGAAAATTAGCCAATTTATAGTTCAATTTCTACCTTTATTTTTAAAAATTTGACTTTTCAGTTATTTAATAGAAATGATGTGTGATTTGGGGTAGAAAAAATGGAAGATGTTTTTAGCCATTGGGAATGTACCGTGTATTCCCAAGACTCTTTGAGAGTTGAGAGAACATTGTTTTACAAAGTAATTTTATAAATTAGTTATGTAAAATAATACTTGCATATTAAATTTGAATATTCCAAAACTTTGTTAATCAGAAAATAGTGTTATTAAGTCTGGTTTGAATTCTAACACTAAATTTTATTTAGTAAATCAATGGTGTGTGAGAAATTTTAGAAATGTTTCTTTATTAAATTTTGAGTATAGTTTTCACTCTAGTGTTTGCTATAATGTTTTAAGCTCTTCTTAACTGTTTCAAATGAAATATCTGTTTTAACAGACCCAGCATGAAATTGGTAAAATTCAGAAAAGGAGATAGTGTGGGATTGCGACTGGCTGGTGGAAATGATGTTGGAATATTTGTAGCTGGCGTTCTAGAAGATAGCCCTGCAGCCAAGGAAGGCTTAGAGGAAGGTGATCAAATTCTCAGGGTACGTCAGTATTGCAACTTACATGGGTTAGAAAGTACTTGGATCACCAGAAAAAGGTATCAAACAACAAGCTTACTACTGTAATTAGATTGTAATCTGTATGCAGTCTCCATTAAGCCAATTAAACTTTCAAGTCAGAATCCATCAGGTCTACCTTATGCATAACTTCTCACTTCCCATTCTTGTATCTTGCTCTTGTTTACTGCTATATTATGTGTTAGTAATGAATATGACATTTCATTTCTACCACTAGTGTTCACAGAAATAGAAGAAAATAAGTCTTATATCCCGATGATAATATCTACCAGGTAGTCTTTGGAAGTTCAACTAAACGTTCAGACTGGCAAGACTCTGCCATGGGCCACAACTTGCCAGCAAGCAACATCCGGTGTTCCACTCCCATGTTAGTCATCTTGAAGCAGTCCGCACAGCCTCTGGGACCTTCTTAACCCCAGATAATGGCTCAGGCACAGGGAGATGGAATTCACCTTAAAGGCAGATGTGTAAGCTGCCTGGCTTTGAAACTTCATGCTCCACAAGAGACAGGATCTGTTACACAAATCAGCAAAGCCCAGGTTAGATGCAGATTATCAAGAGAGTCTATAGAGTCCTCCCTTCCTTCCCCATAAACATTGTCATCTAGTGACATAGTACCATCTTCATCTGTCTCCTGTTTCTTTTTAAAATATCCAGACCTCCATTTGATTTGCTAGATTAAACTATGTCCCATTTTAATCAGAAGGTATCTGTCCGTTGTAAGCTCCTGTATTTATTCTGCTTCTCCACCACAAAGTCTTTACCGTGGCCTCTCTGTTCTGGTCTCTTTCTGTATTCAGCCTGCCTCTTGCCAGTGTCCTGGATTCAGCCCCCTGTCTGCTGCAGAATCTTGTAGCTTTGTTCACTTTCTTCTCTTTCTGTCTCCCGTGGTTCTTCATCTGTCTTCCACTGTCTTATTTGTCCTGTTTTGCTGTTGAACTTGTTGAAGGATGTGGTTGAGGCCCTTGCCTGTTTTCTTGTCAGTCATTGTGGTCGTATAGTTTTACAGCCTGGCTTCTACCTTCACCACTACTGAAGCTCAGTTTTCAATAAACCATGGCTGAGCTAATGTCATCCTCAAGCCTCATTTTCCTTTATTTTTTAGCAGCGTTTTGACTGTCTTAATCTTTTTTGAAGTACTTTCTTCCTTAGATTCCATAATACTGCCATTCTGGTACTCTAATTTTTTTATTCTTTTCCTGCCTTCTTTACTTTTAAAACTTGGGGAATGTTGGTTATTCTCTGCTTCTCTTGCTATACTGCCTCTTTCTTGGGTTTGGTTGCTCAAGTGAGCAGCTCACAATCAAAATCTTTTCACTCTGAGCGATTTCCTGAGCCCTGTCCTTTGCTCATTAAATCCTCTTTTTCCCTTCAAACTTAGCATGTCAAAAAGTCAAGGCATCATCGTGACTTCATACCTATTTCCATCTGATCTGATACGGTGATTCTTTCTGAAGATGTTTACATAGTTGTCAATCAAGTTATGTCAAAAACATTTAAATACAACATGTATAATAATGTTCACTATACCAAGGAAATTAAAGAGACCTATTTTCTTACCCACCTCTTAATCCTGTTTTGAAATAATCAGGGCATACATTTTTTAAATGTGTCTTTTTTTTTTTTCTTTCTTAAGACAGTGCCTCACTGTCACCCAGACTGGAATGCAGCGGTGTGATCATGGCTCACTGCAGCCTTAAACACCTGGGCTCAAACGATCTTCCCCTCAGCCTCCTGAGTAGCTGGGACCACAGGCATTCACCACCACACCTGGCAAATTTTTGTATTTTTTGTGGAGACAGGGTTTCACCACATGGCCTAGACTGGTCTCAAACTCCTGGGTTCAAGCGATCCACCTACTTTGGCCTCCCAGAGCAGACATGAGTCACTGCGCCTGGCTAAAAAATGTTTCTTAATAGTTCAGTTTTGTTTTGTATCATAAAAGTGGTGCATGTCAGATTTTTTTGTTTGTGGGCTTTTTGGCTTTTTTTTATTTTTTTTTTATTTAAATCTGGAAAATTTCCAAAAGGTGGAAAGAAGAAAACCTGCCTGTAATCCTGCACAGAGTCACTGGTGACATTTTGATAAGTTCATTTTGGCATTTAGAAGCTTCTAATGGAAGTAAACATTTACTTGGCAGACACTGAGCCTGCGTTACACAGATGCTGTTACAGGGACGCCACAGCGCAGACTGTCTTTTTAAGCCCATTTTCTTTTGATTTTTCTTCTCAGCAACTTGTAAAAAGTTATCTTTTTTCATCTAAATTGGTTAAATTTTACAACAGATTATCTTTAATGTCAGGACACACTGAATCTGTTTAAATAAATTTATGCCTTCAACTCACTTTATTTACTTTCTGTTTTTTTAAAATTAGAGGGTATTCTTTTCTCCACAGTAAAATAAGTTTTTTCCTCTTAAAGACGTGATATTTTCGGCCAAGGGCGGTGACTCACGCCTGTAATCCCTGCACTTTAGGAGGCCAAAGCGGGCGGATCTCCTAAGGTCAGGCATTCAAGATCAGCCTGCCCAACATGGCAAAACCCCGTCTCTACTAAAAATAAAAAAAAATTAGCTGGCCGTGGTGGTGGGCACCTGTAATCCAAGCTACTCGGGAGGCTGAGGTGGGAGAATCGCGAATCGCTTGAACCTGGGAGGTGGAGGTTGCGGTGAGCCAAGATCGTGCCACTGCACTCCGGCCTGGGCGACAGAGGGAGACTCTGTCTCAAAAAAAAAAAGAGTGATATTTTCAAATTAGGTAGACTGAGAGTATCTGTGTATGTTATTTTCATATTCTTAAACAGCCAAGAATGATTTATGAAATCTTATTTTAATAGGTAAACAACGTAGATTTTACAAATATCATAAGAGAAGAAGCCGTCCTTTTCCTGCTTGACCTCCCTAAAGGAGAAGAAGTGACCATATTGGCTCAGAAGAAGAAGGATGGTGAGATGCTGTCAGAAAATGAAGGAGATAAACCTGTGGAGTTTGAGGACTTACAAAGGGATTTATTCCATTTTTGAAAAATAAGTCACTCAAAGTTGAGTGATGAATGAATTTGTTAATCTCAGAGAAAGTTACATATTCTAAGTCATTTAGGGGCACAGAATTTCAGATGATTCTCATTAGCAGAGCATGCTAATAGTACTAACCTTTATAGTATTCTCATTTAAATAAAATGCCGTCCAACCCTATACAAGTGATAGAAAGTGTTGATTGATTAGCCATCAGAACCATACAAAAGTATATATGAGCAGCTTTCAAATTTTGTGCTGATGTTTCTAAGCAATACACTCAGTTGTTTATTAGCATTAATTCAAGAGAAAACTCCATTTTTTCTGTAATAAAGTAGATACAGTTTTCACTAAGAGCCAGGGTTCTCAGCCTTGGCACTGTTGACATTTTGGACCAAATAATGTGGTTTTAGGGACTGTCCTGTGTATTGTGGATATTTAGGAGCATTCCTAACCTCTGCTCACTAGATGAGATGCCACTAGCACACACCCCCTACCCTTTCAGTACACAGACGGGACAGTCAGAACTACATATTGGCAAATGTCCAGTGTTGGATGGTGAGGGATAAAATTACCTTTATTTGAGAACTGCTGATTTAGATACGGAAATATCTATAATGTTTGCAGATAAGTTAGATGATATAATAGAAAACAAGCATGTGGCTTTTGACAAGTTACTTGATGTATTTTCTGCATTAGTTTGCTAATCTGCAAAATGGACATACTTAGAGTTTCAGTTCTTACAGTGATGAATACATGAAATAAAATACTTAATACAGTACCCGGCACGTAGTAAGAATTTGTTGGATACTGTTGTTGATATTATCATAGCATCTTTACATAATATACTCTTTGAGATTGTTATCCCACTAAATATTGATAATGTGTTTGTTTTTATTCCTTTTAGTTTATCGTCGCATTGTGGAATCAGATGTAGGAGATTCTTTCTATATTAGAACCCATTTTGAATATGAAAAGGAATCTCCCTATGGACTTAGTTTTAACAAAGGAGAGGTGTTCCGTGTTGTGGACACCTTGTACAATGGAAAACTGGGCTCCTGGCTTGCTATTCGAATTGGCAAAAATCATAAGGAGGTAGAACGCGGCATCATCCCTAATAAGAACAGGTAGGAATGCTTGGATACTTCTCGTAGAGTGAATCAAGTAAATGATGATAGATAATTTCAGTCCCACTGGGAAATTTTGGTAATGTAAAGAATTATTTTTCATTGTATTCATATCTATAACTGGCTTAGCTTTACAAACTCCTCTTTATTATAACCATTAAGATTTAAACTGCATGTGAACTTCTATCCAGTATTGTACATTTCATTTCATTGTGGGTCTTTTTCCATTTTGCATTTTGAATGCCCTTCCTTTAATTTTCTCCTTTCCTGTGTAGAGCTGAGCAGCTGGCCAGTGTACAGTACACACTTCCAAAGACAGCAGGCGGAGACCGCGCCGACTTCTGGAGATTCCGAGGTCTTCGCAGCTCCAAGAGAAATCTTCGAAAGAGCAGAGAGGATTTGTCTGCTCAGCCTGTTCAAACAAAGTTTCCAGCTTATGAAAGAGTGGTTCTTCGAGAAGGTAGTTTATTTTCTACAGACTAACCTAATACCCTTTAACGTCAATATGTTTAAGAAAGAAAAGGTATAAAATATGCTGTTTTTCGTGTGAATTTCTTTCCAGCTGGATTTCTGAGGCCTGTAACCATTTTTGGACCAATAGCTGATGTTGCCAGAGAAAAGCTGGCTAGAGAAGAACCAGATATTTATCAAATTGCAAGTAAGTAGCTTCAGGGCTAACTTAAATGAGGTTGGGAGTTACACCTCTAAAGTGAGTGAGTTCTGATTCACTCAATAAAAATAAGACTTTTTGTCAGTGAAAAATTGCAGTTTATCCCATTCTTTTAATTTGGTGAGAAAACCCCAGTGACCATGTCCTTGTTCCACCAATTCTTTTAATGAGAAAAAATCACTGTTTAGGAAACTCTTGGCTTCATATGAAAATTGGGTAACATACAATGTCGTGGAATCCTCACAGTCATGCTCTGAGGTAAGGAGCCATGTTACAGTTGAGCAGCCTGAGACTTGGATGGTGATTGTGTGGATCCTTACCAGTTTCTTCAGTCTAAATTTCCTGGTGACCCTCAGTGAACGAGTGACAAGACTCGGCTTTGACCACGACCCTTTCTTGCTCCATTCCAGCTCTTAGAGTCATTAAACTGACAAATACACAAATAGTTGAAAAGGGTAATAAAACAGTGCTACTGTTATCAGCTGTTATTATTGCAGACATTTATAACAAGATAGTAAGTATAAGTATTGAGGTTGCAGTGCTTTGTTTGCCAGATACGTTTTGCTTACAGATCCTTGTTTTATTTACTTTATTTTTTTAGAGACAGAGCCTCACTCTTGCCCAGGCTGGAGTGCAGTGGTTAGATCATTGCTCACTGTAGTCCCAAACTCATGGGTTCAAGCAATCCACCCACCTCAACCTTCCAAGCAGCTAGGACTACAGGCGTGTGCCAACACGCCTAGCTAGTTTATTATTATTATTATTATTATTATTATTATTATTATTATTATTTTTGTAGAAACGGGGTCTTCCTATGTTGTCTAGGCTGACCGTGAGCTCTTGGGCTCAAGTGATCTCTGACCTTGGCCTCCCCAAGTGCTGGGATTACCGGTATGAGCCACTGCACCCGGTTTTGTTTTATTTTTAAACTGTTTTTGTAACTATAAAAGTGCCATTCTCTGTTTCGAAAAGTTGGAAAATTAATTTTTACACATATCACCACCGTATATTTTATTCCATTGTATTTTTTCCACTCTTTTAAGCATATTTTGGCAAAGTTTTATTTATACTGTTTAGAAAAGTTTATATCCTATTTTCCTTTTTCATAGGTAGTGGCATATTTTCATTTTATTATTCTGCAATTTTTGGTTCATTTAGCCTTTTTTTATATCGTTTGTTTCAAATTTATATTACTATTACAAAAGATACAGATATCTGTCCATATTTTGTTTGCGTGTTTATGCCCTGCTTTGTTTCCCAAAGGATTTAAATCCTTTGTAGCTGTTCCCATAATTATGATGAAGTTCCTGCTTTCCAGAGACTTGTGCTGGGGATTTTGTTCCCACTGGCACTATATGACCCTCAGTAAGTTTTTTTTTTGTTTTTTTTTGTTTTTTTTCTTGAGATGGAGTCTTGCTCTGTCGCCTAGGCCGGAGTGCAGTGGCGCAATCTCAGCTCACTGCAAGCTCTACCTCCTGGGTTCACGCCATTCTCCTGCCTCTGCCTCCCGAGTAGCTGGGACTACAGGCACCTGCCACCATGCCCAGCTAATTATTTTTTTTTTTTTAAAGTAGAGACGGGGTTTCACCGTGTTAGCCAGGACGGTCTCAATCTCCTGACCTCGTGATCTGCCCGCCTCGGCCTCCCAAAGTGCTGGGATTACAGGTGTGAGCCACCGCGCCCAGCTGACCCTCAGTAACATCTTTAAACTGCACAGTGTTAATTTAAAGAATCAGAACATCATCTTTTCTTTAATACATTGCTTTTCATTTGATTGCCAATTAAATTGAATAAGGATATTTATTTTCTGAACATCAGAAAATTTGCAGACAAATGATTTGAGTAAAAGCTGAGCAAGTTAGAAAATGTTTATTTTTATCTTTTTAGTTTATTCAGAAGAGGTTTTGTTTTATTTTGTTTTGTTTGAGACAAGGTCTTACTCTGTTGCCCAGGTTGGAGTGCACTGATGTGATCTCAGCTCACTGCAACCTCTGCCTTCTGGGTTCAAGCGATTCTCCTGTCTCAGCCTCCCCTAGTGGCTGGGATTACAGGCACCTCCCACTGCGCCTGGCTAAGTTATCTGTAGATGACATTTCACCTGAAGAAGTTGGTGGTGACCCTTATCCATAACCAAATGTAGGATTTTTAGATTTGGGAAAAGCAAGTGTGATGACTTACAAAGCTCTGCCTTAAAGGGTAATACATTGGTTTAATCAGGTTTACTCCACAAAGAGGAGTTCAGGTAGCTTAGTTGTATATCTTCTTTGAATCTAATGACAGTCTTTTGAATTGAGGAGTTAGTCACATTTTTTTTCCAGCCAGAACTCCCAGTTGGTCTTTCTTCTTAATTCTCCAGTGTTCACTAGATTTGAAATTCTGCCCTGCTTGCCCATGGTGCTTTGTCTTATGGTAGTCTCATTCTCTAAAACCATTTATCTTGACCATCAGTGTGACTTGTCTTTCCAGATCTCTGCCTTTGTCTGATCTCTGAAACACCAAAGCTCTTCCTTTCCTTTCAAACTTTCCTTGTGACCACAGTCACAAACGTTGCTGTGCTCTGAGATGGTGGTTGGAAACCAGTCCAAGCTGCATTTGGCACATTATACACCAGTGAAGACAGGTTGCCAGGATGAAGCCATAGGTTGTCTCACAGTTACAGATGAACAACTCCCTGCCCCTAGGTTCCCCTTCTACTGATGTAACTAAGGTCTCTAACCCAGAACTCCCTAGGCAATCTGCTATAGCACCATTACTGATGGTTGATGGACATGCCAAGGTATTGACCTCTTCAGCCAGTAGTGGCTGTTTAGAGCTTGGCAAAGGAGCAGCCTCCTCAGTTTATCTCAGTGTGCCATACAAGTAATATTTTCTCTGGATGTCACAGTGTGAAAAGGGGTGGGAGGTAGTGCCGTGTTGAGCCATGTTAGAGCCCCAGGCAAAAGAAAACAATGTGCATTCCTATATATTTTTTCTTCTTTAATGGCTAATTTTTTTCCAGACTATTAAAGTAGTTGGAAAAATAGTGAAAAAAAAAAAGAGAAGTGTGCATATTAAAACTTACTTTAAGTACTGCATGCATAAGACAGTTTCCACAAACAAAGTACTGTCCAGCCCGGCATATCAGTGGTGGCCAGCAGTTGAGAAACTCTGATCTAACCAATGAAAATTTGATGTCTTATTTTTGTCCTGACATAATGAATAGAGAGTGAACCACGAGACGCTGGAACTGACCAACGTAGCTCTGGCATTATTCGCCTGCATACAATAAAGCAAATCATAGATCAAGTAAGTTATTAAAATTTGGCCTATTTCATTATGTTATTGTGGTTTTGAGTGGGATGGGATTTGGTTAATTTGAAAGTAGAAGGTAGTTTTTCTAAGACTATTACTGACATACTATAAGAAAATTAAGCCCTTACTGAAAAGCATTATAATAATTACTTTCAAGGGAATAGTTACTGTAGGCATCAGAAGATGATTTTTCATTACCAGAAAACAAGTGTATGATGTTTAGATGTAATTAACAGACTGCTTATATATTACATCAGTACAATTCAAGTTGTAGTTTGATATTTACATTCATAAGGAATGTCAGGAACATTAAATTCTTAAACTTATTTTTTTCTAACTGCACATGGATAATACTGTCAGATGGCGGTGTTAGGGCTAAGTCTTAAAAGTGAACTTCATAGAAAGGTTTTTAGAAATTTGGCTAGAAATGGAATTGAATTAATTTAAAATTAGTTTTTTAATATGTGCTCTTGAGACATTAGAATACAATTAAAGATCCGTTACCACTGAAATTTTGTTTGTTTTTGTTTTTGAGGTAGGGTCTTGCTCTGTCACCCAGGCTGGACTGCAGTGGCGTGATCTCGGCTCACTGTAGCCTCCACCTCTCAGGTTCAAGCGATTCTTGTGCCTCAGCCTCTGAAGTAGCTGGGATTACAGGCGTGCACCACCGTGCTTTGCTAGTTTTTGTATTTTTAGTAGAAACAGGGTTTCTCCATACTGCCCAGGCTGGTCTCGAACTCCTGGCCTCAAGTGATTCACCCACCTCGACCTCCCGAAGCGCTAGGATTATAGGCATAGCGTGAGCCACCACACCCAACTGAATGTGATGATTCTTAATTAATGATGTCTTGTGTCTTTGTACATATTTTGCTTTCTTTTTCTAGGACAAACATGCTTTATTAGATGTAACACCAAATGCAGTTGATCGTCTTAACTATGCCCAGTGGTATCCAATTGTTGTATTTCTTAATCCTGATTCTAAGCAAGGAGTAAAAACAATGAGAATGAGGTTATGTCCAGAATCTCGGAAAAGTGCCAGGAAGTTATATGAGCGATCTCATAAACTTCGTAAAAATAATCACCATCTTTTTACAAGTGAGTATGTTAATAAAGGCCTTCTTTCAGCTTACAATGCCTGGGCAACATTAAGTAGGCCAAAATGTTGCAGTGTTCAAATACTAAAACTTACACATTCTTTTCTTGGAAAGTTTCCTGTTGTGTTAACAGCTGCTGTTTGGTTAAAAGAAAATATACAGTAGCAAAATAGAAATTTCAGATGTTTGCATCCTCAGATACCATCTTTCAGTAATGACGATTTAGCGGTAAGCAGGGTTGAATAATTCTGACTTTTGGCAGTGCTCTAACCATAAAACTACATCGTTAATTTATTTTCAGCTACAATTAACTTAAATTCAATGAATGATGGTTGGTATGGTGCACTGAAAGAAGCAATTCAACAGCAGCAAAACCAGCTGGTGTGGGTTTCTGAGGGAAAGGTAAGACATTTCCTGTTACGTTTTTGACTTGTTCAGTAAACCATGTAACTAATCAGAGATGCTTTTGAGGTACCAGTGCTTTCTAATTAGATCAACATTTTGGAGAAATTTAGGGAAAGTTAGCTTTTAGGTTTTTATAATTTGTGTGTAGGGGTTATGAAAGTTGTTTCTGATGGTAAGAGAATTCTTAAATTTTCTCACCTGTTGAATTACCACTACAGTAGGATTGTCTCCTAAAGAATCTCAAATTATAATGAAGAGCAGGTTGAGTTCTGATGCTGCCCCTGTCTGGCTATGAATGACGACTTTGAGCCTGGCTTCAGTTTCCTCCTCTGAAAATGAGGGGATTTGGAGGCCTAGATGAGCATCTCCCAAAGTGCTGTCCTCAGCATTCTCAATTCAGGACTTGCTCTGAGAGAGAAGGCACTGTGAAGGCAAGCAGCAGGTGGGAAATAAACCCTAGACCCCTTCAGGAGTATCCTGGTACCCACTGGCATTGAAAGGCTCTGAGACATCTTAAAGTTAAAAAGCCCACTACATGCATTTCCTCACATTTATTTTTCACTCAACACCTATTAACATTCTTACAACATACTGGGAGATATTGAACAAAGTACTAGATCCTTCCTGGCTTTGAATTTTGTTTTCTATATATCCAAATGGCCAGCTTTAAAACAACTACTTTCTATTGTCAGTCTTTCTGGTTTTATAGCAATCTTTGATGGGAAGGTCTATTTATTTTGTCTGGAGAGTTAATCATTTCCTCCTAGTACACCATTGAAGGAAGCTTTTTTTTTTTTTTTAAATGTCTTTTACCTTTTTCAGATCAGTGCAATAAGTTTTGGTTATTAGGGAAGATTGAGAATATCTCTGGTTTTTATTTTGTTTTTTGTACTTCTTGTTGGTTTGGTTTTTGTTGTGTTTTGCCCCCGCATGGTCCCTCTCTTCCTCTGCCTGGCTGTGGCTACAGATGGCTCTGAGAGTGCATGCTGCATGCTTAGGACCCCCCGTGTCCCTACCCAGACATACACAGCCTCTGCAAGGAGAGGTATTGACACTGAGAGGCAGTGTCTATTGTTCTCACCTATAGTAAGGTGTCAGAACTATGGTTTTTCTCTTTGTGAACCAGTCTGGGGGATGGACCACGTATATAAGAGCCTAAGACCACTCTGAATAACGTCATCTGGAACTTGATAGGAAAATGAAGGTGGAAACAAACCACACCACTTGACAGGAACACGCTATTACTAATTTCTACTTTTGCAGCACTTGAGGATTGTAGTCGTCTTCATACTGATCTTCTATAGCAACACAATTCTATTAACATCCTTTGTCAGGTCCAATGTTAATAGCTTGCACTAGTGAATTCGTAAAATGAAACTAGTCTATAAATGTTTTCCCAAAATGCACAAAGTATACATGTCTACTACCTGAGAGGCTTTTTTAAAATCCACAAATCTTAATTTTTTATAATTTCTTTTAGTGATATTCTTATCTGCTTTCTTTGCTTGGTTTTAAAATAAAGGTCCAATTTTATAGCTTTTTATGTGAGGAAAAACAGGTTATTATCAGGCTAAGCTGATGCATTTTGTAAGGCAGAAAACATTGTTATAACTTAAAGCTTATCTTCCTGTCCCCTTCTTTTCAAGTATATTTCATAGAATAGATTCTTAAACTAAAACCACTTCATTTCACATTGACTTTCCTGAACCAACTATTTTGACCTAATTGCTAGAAAGAGTTCCTTTTTACAAGATCTAACACAGTCTTATATGTTCCCTGCTAAACCAGGAAAAGTCATCCTGAGGCTTTCTTAACATATTTCCTAGTTCAAAGCAACTCATCGTTCTTGTTCACATATGCATTTCAAACCAGCTGCAAAAACTAAGTGGATTGATTAGTTCTAAGTTATTTTTGCCCAGACTTTCAATATTTCCTTGAGTGGCTACTGGATTATAGTATTCAGAACCCTGGCAAGTTAAAGATTAGAGTAGATAGCAAGAAGACTTTTCTTCTGCAACAGTTGTTACCGAGTTTAGAAGCCATTGAGACTTGTTCAGAGAGATTGTGCTCTAACAGGATAGACCCCTGGATTCCCACTCTCCCCAGCCCAGCCTGGCAGATACTCTCTCGAAAACCGGAGCATGGGGAGACCTGACACACCCTAGTCTTTCTTATCAGGAAGGTCGTGCTCAAGGTCAGAGTCTTAACAAGCCAAGCTTGGGGACTGCATGGAAAGCTCCATTCAGGCAGCTTGACTCCCAAGACCATGCTTCTGGCACAGCAGATGTGCAGAGCCACACCAAACCTGCTAGTTAATAGCAATACATCTTCCTGGAGGACAAGAGTCTTATGTTTGTCCTTCGGTCCATACTGAAGTGGAAGAAATACTTTCTGATTTCTGGATTCCAGATCCTTCAGCTGTCATGACTGAGCACATTGTCTAGGCAGGGTCTTCAGGGAGTGTTCTTTTTAATCCAGGTACTAGTGTCACATTAGTGTCCAGTGATAACCTGTTGATTGCAACTCTGTAGCTTCCTTTCCCTCAAATACTTCTCACTTTCTTTCTGATCTACTCAGAAGACAATCAACATAAACTATTAGAAACTGAGTTCTTAATTACTTACAAAAGAAAAGCATTACTGTATTTTTCCCTCTCCATCCGTTGGATACTGCTTCTGTGAAAAATAATAAAGAATTTCTTCTTAATGTGGCAACCACCACGTAGGTGATGATTTCCATTGTGTTTCATAACAGCTTTAAGGGCCAAATGTTTAACAGGTTGTTTTAGTCTACTCTTGAACTGCTGTAAAGAACTACCTGAGACTGGGTAATTTATAAAGAAAAGAGATTTAATTGGCTCACAATTCTGTGGGCTGTACAGGCTTCTGCTTCTGGGGAGGCCTCAGGAAACTTATGGCAGACAGTGAAGGGGAAACAAGCATATCTTAATTACATGGTTGGAGCAGGAGGAAGAGAGAGAAGCGGGGAGTGCTGCACACTTTTAAACAGACAGATCTTGGGAGAACTCTTATCACAAGATAGCACTAGGGGGTGGTGCTAAACCATTAGAAACTGCCCTCATGATCCAATCATCCCCTACCAGGCCCCACTCCAACACTGGGAATTATAATTCAACATGAGATTGGGCTGGGGACACAAATCCAAACCATATCATTCTGTCGCTGGTCCCTCCCAAATTTCATGTCCTCCTCACTTTGCAAAATAGAATGGTGCCTTCCCAACAGTGCCCCAAAGTCTTAACTCATTTCAGCATTAACTCAAAAGTTGAAAGTCTCATCTGAGACAAGGCTACTCCCTTCTACCTAGGAGCCTGTAAAATCAAAAACAAGTTAGTTACTTCCAAGAGACAAAGGGGATATAAGCATTGGGTAAATACTCCCTTTTGAAAAGGGAGAAATCTGCCAAAACGAAGGGCCTCCAGTCCCCATGCAATTCCAAAAGTAAGTAGATTAGTCATCAAATCTTAAAGCTCTAAAATAATCTCCTTTGACTCCTCAGCTCACACCCAGGCTACACTGATGCAAGGGGTGGGCCTCCAAGGCCTTTGAAGCCACGCAGGGCACAACCTCTGTAGCTGCTTTCATGGACTGGCATTGAGTGCCTGTGGCTTTTCCAGGTGCATGGTGCATGCTGTTGGCAGACCTACCTTTCAGGGTCTGGAGGACAATGGCCCTCTTCTCACAGCTCCACTAGGCAGTGCCCCAGTGGGGACTCTGTGTGGGGGCTCCAACCCCACGTTTTCCTTCCACAGTGCCCTAGAGGTTCTCCATGAGGGCTCTACTCCTGCAGCAGACTTCTGCCTGGACATCCAGGCATTTCCATACATCTCTGAAATCTAGGCAGA
Organism: Theropithecus gelada; assembly: GCF_003255815.1. Classification (NCBI taxonomy): domain Eukaryota; kingdom Metazoa; phylum Chordata; class Mammalia; order Primates; family Cercopithecidae; genus Theropithecus; species Theropithecus gelada. The sequence goes on from NC_037674.1 coordinate 6,910,243, forward strand.
GGCTCCCAAGCCTCTACTGTCTGCCTCTGTACATCCACAGACTTAGCACCATGTGGAAGCTGCCAAGGCTTAGGGCTTGCACCCTCTGAAGCAACAGCCTTAGCTGTAACTTGGCCCCTTTTGACCATGTCTGGAGCTAGAGCAGCCATAATGCAGAGCACCATGTGCTGAGGCTGCACAGAGCAGCAGGGCCGGGCCTGGCTCACACAACCATTTTTCCCTTCTAGGCCTCCGGGCTTGAGATGGGAGGGGCTGCCACAAAGGTCTCCGAAATGCCCTGGAGACATTTTCCCCCATTGTCTTGGCTGTTAACATTCTGTCCCTCCTTACTTAGCAAATTTCTGCAGCCAGCTTGAATTCCTCCCCAGAAAATTGGTTTTTATTTTTTACCACATGGCCAGGCTACAAATTTTCCAAACTTTTATGTTCTGCTTCCCTTTTAAATATGAGTTCTAGTTTCAGATAATCTCTTTGTGCATACATATGAACACATGCTGTTAGAAGCAGCCAGGTCGCTTCTTGAATGCTTTGCTGTTTAGAAATTTCTTCCACCAGATACCCTAAATCATCTGTCTCAAGTTCAAAGTTCCACAGATCACTAGAGCAGGGGCACAGTGCCACCAGTCTCTTTGCTAAAGCATAGCAAGAATTAATGACCTTTACTCCGGTTCCCAGTAAGTTCTTCTTCTCTGTCTGAGACTTCCACAGCCTGAACTTTATTGTCCATATCACTATCAGCATTTTGGTCAAAACATTTCTACAAGTCTCTAGGAAATTCCAAACTTTCCCTCATTTTTCTGTCTTCTTTTGAGCCCTCCAAACTGTCTCAACCTCTGCCCATTACCCAGTTCCAAAGCTGCTTCCACATTTTCAGATATCTTTTTGGCAATGTCCTACTTCTCTGGTACCAATTTACTGTATTAGTCCATTCTCACACTGCGATAAAGAACCACCTGAGACTGGGTCATTTATAAAGAAAAGGTTTAATTGGCTCACAGTTCTGCGGGCTGTACAGGCTCCTGCTTCTGGGGAGGCCTCAGGCAACTTGCAGTCATGGTGGAAGGGGAAGGAAGCACGTCTTACATGACTGGAGCAGGAGGAAGAGAGTGGGGGAGGTGCTGCCCACTTAAAAAAACATCTTGGGAGAATTCTACCACAAGACAGTGTGAGGGAGATGATGCTAAACCATTAGAAACCACCCCCATGATCCAGTCACCTCCCACCAGGCCCTTCCCCCAACACTGGGGATTACAATTCAACATGAGATTTGGGTGGGAACACGAATGCAAACCATATCAGTTGTTTCCTAAACATAAATATATTAGCTCTTGTTCAACTTTTGAACTGTTGGGTTTGTTTCATAGGTATTCTCCCATGTGCTGTTCTGTCAGTGTGTCCTTGTTTCTGTGAGCTTAGTTTGGTAATTCTCCCTCTTCCCCTTGCTTAAAAGGGCTGAAGAGCTAGTCAGTAGGTTTTATAAATCTGAGCAGTGTCAGGGTTTCTTCGTCGTCTTCCAGGGCTGGGCCCTGGAGTCTGACTTTGTCCTGGCTTACCAGCCACTGTTTCCTTCATCCATGCTCTTCAGATCTCAAGGGGTGCTCTGTGTGTCTGTGTGTGTGCTTGTGCAATCTTCTTGACTTTTCCTTACCAGAAGTTTCAAGAAGTAGATGTGTCTTCTCCAGAGAAAGATATCCTTTTCAATCTCCCTTATACGATAAAGGCCATCTCTTAAAGAACTACTGAATAAAATTTGTAATTTACTTTTATTTGACCCAGGCGGATGGTGCTACAAGTGATGACCTTGATTTGCATGATGATCGTCTGTCCTACCTGTCAGCTCCAGGTAGTGAATACTCAATGTATAGCACGGACAGTAGACACACTTCTGACTATGAAGACACAGACACAGAAGGCGGGGCCTACACTGATCAAGAACTAGATGAAACTCTTAATGATGAGGTTGGGACTCCACCGGAGTCTGCCATTACACGGTCCTCTGAGCCTGTAAGAGAGGACTCCTCTGGAATGCATCATGAAAACCAAACATATCCTCCTTACTCACCACAAGCGCAGCCACAACCAATTCATAGAATAGACTCCCCTGGATTTAAGCCAGCCTCTCAACAGGTAAGCAGCAAACATTCAACGTTTTGTAGATAGAGGTGCATTATTAAATTTTAGAATGTGGTGATTGAGTTAAAAATATATATGTTGTCCTTTCTCCAGATTAAGAATTAATCTTCAATTTCAATTTGAGAGTACCAAGGACTTAATTCTAAATTTTGTGTGTTTGTCTTAACACAGCAATGTACTGGATTTTTTTTTTTTTTTTTTTTCTGGAAAGTTTAGGACATGAGGTCATAGTTTTGTTATTCAGCACACTTAAAATGTATGTCTACCAATCACTATAAATTGAAGTGGGAAGTTAGCAGTAAACAGAAACACTGTATTTAAAATATTTTAAACACTTCACAGAAAGCAGAAGCTTCATCTCCAGTCCCTTACCTTTCGCCTGAAACAAACCCAGCATCATCAACCTCTGCTGTTAATCATAATGTAAATTTAACTAATGTCAGACTGGAGGAGCCCACCCCAGCTCCTTCCACCACTTACTCACCACAAGCTGATTCTTTAAGAACACCAAGTACTGAGGCAGCTCACATAATGCTAAGAGATCAAGAACCATCATTGTCGTCGCATGTAGATCCAACAAAGGTACCTGTGCTGCGGTGTTGCACTCATTTGTTGCTCTCCATCAATCTGGCACATGATCATTTTTGCTTTGCCCTTTAAGTGTTTCTTTTGCTTTTTTACTGCGGGCTTGTACACTGTAATGCTTTCAAATCAATACAAATCATTTCAGTTTTGTAGTTTGCATGGCTTCCATTGGTATACTGATTATTTGAAAACAGGCCTTTTAATTGAGATTTGTGCTTATTGTTTATTATTTTTATTTTTGGCTTTCAGTATCTTCCAGAATTCCTTAATACGTAATCGAAACCCATCATAAACATATTTATGTTAACACAGATTATGATGCCCATAAATTTTCTTTAGGATTTTTCAGTGTCAAAATGAAGTGTAATCAACAGTTTAGTGCATTAATTTTCTACTAAATTTAATATTTATCTTAACTCACTGTTTAGTACATGCTGAAACATAAAAGCCCCTACCTGCATTATAAATTTTGAGCTTTCACTTAAACCAGCATTTTCCACTAATCTTGTCTATCCTGATAATAAATGGTAAAACGTACCATTTTCACATATTAAATCATAGTTTAATATTTAATCATAGTCTAATAAAATAGACTAAAATTAAAAACAAGACTTTGTCCTTAAATGTGAATTTTTTATACAGGTGTACAGAAAGGATCCATATCCCGAGGAAATGATGAGACAAAACCATGTTTTGAAACAGCCAGCCGTTGGTCACCCAGGGCACAGGCCAGACAAAGAGCCTAATCTGACCTATGAACCCCAACTCCCATACGTAGAGAAACAAGCCAGCAGAGACCTCGAGCAGCCCACGTACAGATACGAGTCCTCAAGCTATACGGACCAGTTTTCTCGAAACTATGAACATCGTCTGCGATACGAAGATCGCGTCCCCATGTATGAAGAACAGTGGTCATATTATGACGACAAACAGCCCTACCCATCTCGGCCACCTTTTGATAATCAGCACTCTCGAGGCCTTGACTCCAGACAGCATCCCGAAGAGTCCTCAGAACGCGGGTACTTTCCACGTTTTGAAGAGCCAGCCCCTCTGTCCTATGACAGCAGACCACGTTACGAACAGGCACCTAGAGCGTCTGCCCTGCGGCAGGAAGAGCAGCCAGCTCCTGGGTATGATACGCATGGTAGACACAGGCCGGAAACCCAGCCCTACCCTTCAGCAGGGCCCAAGCCCGCAGAGCCCAAGCAGTATTTTGAGCAATATTCACGCAGTTACGAGCAAGTCCCACCCCAAGGATTTACCTCTAGAGCAGGTCATTTTGAGCCTCTCCATGGTGCTGCAGCTGTCCCTCCGCTGATACCTTCATCTCAGCATAAGCCAGAAGCTCTGCCTTCAAATACCAAACCGCTGCCTCCACCCCCAACTCAAACCGAAGAAGAGGAAGATCCAGCAATGAAGCCACAGTCTGTACTCACCAGAGTTAAGATGTTTGAAAACAAAAGATCTGCATCCTTAGAGACCAAGAAGGATGTAAATGACACTGCCACTTTTAAGGTAAATATGTCTTTCCTGCCTTGGATGCATAGGCACATGGTTTAGAAGGATTCTTAGCTCTCCCCTCCCCCATTACATGATATCTGTTCTGTAATTATCTGTTCCTTAGGCATATTTGTCTTTTTTTTTTTCTCCTAAACAGCCTCCAGAAGTAGCATCTAAACCTTCAGGTGCTCCCATCATTGGTCCCAAACCCACTTCTCAGAATCAATTCAGTGAACATGACAAAACTCTATACAGGTGAGTGCACTTTGTGCTCTTTGTGGCATAGAACTGACCAGGAATTTATCCCTCTTAGTCAATGAGAAAACCTTTTACTGTGTTAGTAGAGGAGAGGTGTGAATAGGAGGAGTTTGTCCTTAAATAAAAACTATCAGCTCTCCTACACAGTGATTCTAAGGAAAAAAAAAAAAAGTAGAACTTTATTATGCCTTTTCTGACAAATCTTTATACCTTTAGCAAACTTTCGGAAGGATAGTCTCCAAGCAGATGATTAAATAAACATTTTTAAGCTCTGACATTTGTATTATGTTTTTTAGTTTTAAAAGTGCTTTTCAACACGTGACCTCTTAGTTTCCAGTGGTGAGGAAACAGACTCAGATTGGTTAAGATAACTAAATCATTCAGTGAGCATGCATCAGGTGCTTGCCCTTGTGCTAAACACATCAGCATAATGAGGTGACAGTGGTGTTCTGCATCGTAGAGAGAGAGAGACTGAGGCTGAGAGGGGTTAAGTAGCTTACAAGACTTCTTAGAGCTGGAAGAGAAACCTGGCCCGCTGCTCCTCAGCCTGAGCTGTTTCCCATGGCCTCATTGCACTGCCAATAAGTGACAGATTAGATTTGAATAGTTCTTCTGATTTTTTTTTTTTTTTTTTTTTGCCGGAATATATGTTTGCACTTATCGTAAAGAAGAGAGCTGTCTAATATGCATTTCCTTAGTGACTTGCTTTCTTCCTCATCTGCTTTCTATGCCTTCTAGAACTTTAGACCATATAGAGTTATTCGTTCATATGAGAATCATTGAGATCCTGGACTGAGTTCTTAAAAATCCCTGTGAAAGTTCTTAAAGTCTATCATTTACTGTTCTTGACCTTCATATATGTACTTCTCAAGATGCTCACTGTCTTGGTTGCATTCCCCTTTGTCTTTCTGAGTAACTACTTCTAAACTGCTGTCCCCTAATCATATAATCGTTTAGCTTATTAAATTGTGTTAAAGGACTCATGAGCCAGAAGGGGGCTGCCTTTTGAGTATACTCTGTGAGGACATGGGATTTGAAATATCTATTCTAACTGTTGGACTGCTCAGATCCTCAGTAATCACAGCAGTTAGTAATTATTGACCTTTTGGTCGAGGTAAGACTTACGTACTCTACTTCCTTCATAACATTAATATCTAAAAAGGTGTTCCATTTGTCATTCATTATCTGTTAGGATCCCAGAACCTCAAAAGCCTCAACTGAAGCCACCTGAAGATATCGTTCGGTCAAATCATTATGACCCTGAAGAAGATGAAGAATATTATCGAAAACAGCTCTCATACTTTGACCGAAGAAGTTTTGAGAATAAGCCTCCTGCACACGTTGCTGCCAGCCATCTCTCCGAGCCTGCAAAGCCAGCTCATTCTCAGAATCAATCAAATTTTTCTAGTTATTCTTCAAAGTAAGCTCTTTCACCTGGCTTTTAAAAAACAAGATGCAGCATATTAATCTCGTGCAGTTCAATATATTTTGAAGAAAAATAGTTTAAATGTAATACATGATTTCTGTAGGCTCTAGTGCTTCAGCATTGTACATGGTTTTTTAGTTCTGGGATGTGTGTTTTGCTTTTAAAGTCTGCTGTTAGATGTACACAGTTTTTGCATTCACAAAGATGCTGACATCACAGGGCTTTGACGGAAGACAGTGTCAGCTACGAGGACCCTCATTGCTGGGTAATCATCAGTCTTCTGTACACACACATAATGACCTCATGCTGGTTCTTTTTCTTTTCTGTTTTTATTTTTTAAATATAAAAACAGATGTGAGGAGGATCCTGTTTGAGGGAAATACCGAAGAGGTTTTTTGTTTTTGTAAGATTTCTGATCCAGTTTTACAGGTGAGGGAAAATGACAGGGCAGAGCTGGGACTGAACCCAAGTTTCTTGACTCCCAGTCATCTTTTCCCTGTTCTTGCTGCTCCCCTCTGTTTGCTCATCCCCGGGTTTCGTGTTAGTTTGTTCTCCTTTCTTGTGCCTGTGTGGGTTTGTGTCTCCTGCTGGTTCTGTGTCTCTGGTTGAACCCTGACTGATTAGAGCATTTGGTACTGATAGTTGGGTCTAAGCCCACACAGGCTTCATACCTCAACAGAACAAAACCCGCAAGAACAAAAACAGGTGTGGATTTGTCAAAAGAAATTCATGTACACAGTTACAGGGGCTGGCTAAGCAAGTCGTATTTCAGAGGGCAGTTGGTCAGGAAGGGAAGATTTTGAGCTACTGCAGAGTGTGAGATCACGGAAGGCCTAAATTCTCATTCAGAGGACTCTACTGATTAGGCCAGGCCCTCCCAAGACCATCTCCCCTCAACTGACTGGGGACATAAAACCTGAAAAATCCCTTCATAGAAGTACCTAGCCAGATTGACGTATTAGAATTCATCTCACATAGTATTGTGTCTAGATTAAAAGCACCTAGATTTTTCCTTAATTAGTTACGTGGGCTTGGGATTATCTTGGGAAATTAATTATTTGTCATTTACTATTGTGTGAAATTGTTTTAGAACGTACTTTAAAACCACTAACATTAAAACCTAATTTTAATTACCACTGCTTTTTCTAAGACATCATTCGAAGTGAAGACTTAAAACATTTTTTTTCACTGTCCTATATTTAAGGCTTTATGTTTACAGAAGAAAGCAGTTTATGAGAATACAAATGCAAACTGAGAGTGCTGCAATGGGGGTTATATTAAATGCAAATCGTGTCTTGCACTAGTGTTGTGAACCACCCCTTAGCACAACACTAGAAAGGGGTTGTGGCATCTAGATGATGTCTAGACTGAAGTGAGCTAGGCACAATGTAAACCCACACAGGTGCACAGCTGGGTTCATACCTCACCAGAAAAAAACCCACAAGAACAAAAACAGATGTGGATTTGTCATTAGGAATTCGTTTACATTTACAGTGTTACAGGAGTCCATTTACAGTTATCACAGTAGCATCTAAATGGTATCTAGCCTAAAGTAAGCTAGGCACTGAGCCTTAGGAGCTCACCTTTGGGTGTACCCTTTAGTTATTATTTTTATTAAACACCGTTAAACACATTCATTCCTGTCAGAAGAAGGCTCATGGGTGTAGTTTAAAGATATCTCTTATTTATCATTTTACATACTTGGTAAATAGAATACAACCTTAAAAGATTATATGGCCAGGCACAGTGGCTCACGCCTGTAATGCCAGCACTTTGGGAGGCCGAGACGGGCGGATCATGAGGTCAGGAGATTGAGACCATCCTGGCTAGTACGGTGAAACCCCATCTCTACTAAAAATACAAAAAATTAGCTGGGCGTGGTGGTGGGCGCCTGTAGGTAGTCCCAGCTACTCGGGAGGCTGAAGCAGGAGAATGGCATGAACCCAGGAGGCGGAGCTTGCAGGGAGCCGAGATCGTGCCTCTGCACTCCAGCCTGGGCAACACAGTGAGACTCCGTCTCAAAAAAAAAAGGATTATACTTAGATGTAAAAAGCAAGTTGTTTTGCCAGGGAATCAATTGAAATGCATGTTTGCTTTGTTTTTCTAGAAAAAAGACTTAGCTTATTTGTGATGTATGACTTCAGGGTGTAGAACATTGCCTTGCATACAGTGGGGGCTTAATAATTGTTGAGTGAATGAAGCTCAAAACAGGGCATGGTGTACTAGGTGCATCCACCACCCTCCTTTTCATTAACACAGCTCTGGAAGGAACCTGTATTACCTGGTCATTGTTTTCACAGGGATATATTGTGAAGTAGATGACATCTGTCTTTGTGAATTTACTCAGAACTCAGTTTGATTTTACTCCCTGCTGCTGTGAGTGAGAAAAGCATAATTTGGGATGGATACCAGTATACTTTTTTTTTCCTTTGTAGTGTGAAATTGAAACTCTATAATTGTGCTGCATTTTCCTATATAGGTATTTAATGGTTAGAGAATTGGAAAGGAGAATAAGGGTCATGGAAGATAACTAAGAGGGAAGTTGTTTCTGTAACTTTCCCTTGTAATGCTTTTTCATCCTCTTATCCGATAAGTACAACTTCATCAACTGGAAAATAGCTTAAAATATAGGACTCTGTCCTGCATTTCAAAACCATTTACTGTTTGTCCCTAAATAGACTGCCTTCAGGCATTTCTTTCAGTAAAATACAGGAATGGCAAAATTTTCTTCCTCCAGATGATGTGTGCTTATGCTTCACTTAAAAACACACCTCAGAAATGGTGAGAATCAGAGACGGAAAATAATCTTTGTTAGCACAGGACACGTGCCCCAGCAAGCAAGCAGATAACCCAGTCTTAAAATTCCATAGAGCTGGATTACAACTGGAAAGGTTAGGAGACAGTAGCTTAGACATTTCACCTCCAAAGTAAATTGGAAGTTTCCAGGATTCTAAGACAGTGCAAGAAGAGCAGTGTCCCTCCAGGGCTGTTCACATGTCTCCGCCCAGAGATTGAGTCAACTTCTTCAGGACAACCAGGGATTTTTTGTTATCAAATCTACCTTTCAGGACTCAGCTCACTCAGCGAGACTTCCAGGTCTCAATAAATGATGGTGGTTTTTAGCTTTTAAAGAACTAAATGTAAGAGACTGATGTTCAGTTGTTTTTGTGTTTGTGAGACATCATTAGATGAGAGAGAGACTAAGCATCAAGCATGCAGCTTCACCAGCAAGACTCCACCACCACAGGGCCCAGCTTACGATTGCCGATGCAGAAGGTCTTGCTAGAAAGGAACATGAGAAGTCTGGCCAGGTTTCAAACCAGGCATGTTTGTATCTGTCCATTTACCATTCCCCTCCCAGGGGCTCGGTGTAGCTCTTCTGTTGTGTTACTTTTTCCTGTGTCTTCACTTGCAGTGTTTCTTTTGCCCAGCCTTTTTTTTTTTTTCTTTAATAGGACATTTCACTCCCACTTATTCAGAACCTGCTGATTATCCTTGATCGCCACTCTTTGATTTGATAAATTTCTTTGCTCACTATTAGCAGCTGCAACAGAGGTGCAGAAGGAGCAAAGCTCAAACACATTGCTCTTCACTGCAGTACCAGTTAAAGTACATGAAGGGTGGGCCAGCAGATGGCATAACTAAGTGACTGTGTTTTATCTATCTTTAATTTCCTTGGCCAAATGAGAGTTAGTGATATGTTCCTTTATAGACCAAATTATGGTGAAATGGTGGATGTTGGTTATTTTTAAATGACATTTGAGTTCCATTTGCTGCAAATTTACTTAGTTAGATTGACCATTTTCTTTCATTTTTCCGTTGCGCTTGCTTTGCCATCACCTAGATTTCTTGGCTCTTACACTAGCTATGACTACTTGAAAAGGAACGTCAAGTGGTAAGACTGGCAATTAATGTGAGGCTGTTCCGTAAGGTGTCCCTCACTGTGTCACTGGCATTATGTGCACTTTCAGATTTTAATGTCATCATCAAGGGCTTAGTCTAAATTCATGAAAGCAAGATAAAGAAGCCAATCATGAGACTTCTTCAATGAAAATGTATGAAAATGACCGGGATATTCCAAATGCGTATGTTATTGTGGGTGCACATAAAGCTAGTGCGGCTTTGGCATTCAGCAGTAAGGTTTAGATGGCAATGTTGCAATTACGGGTCTTCTAAAAAGATTTGTGTGAATTTTGTGTTACATATTAACAATTGGCAATCTGAAAAAATAAGCATACATGGCACAATTTGACTTAAATGAACCTTGTAAGATAAAGCAGTATCAAAAAATGGACCTGGTAACTCAAGGGGAAATTTTAAAGTAAAAGCTCCAGTTTTTTTAGTTTTACTGAAACACAGATATGCCCGTTGTGTGTGGCTGCTTTGAGGCTATAACCGCATAGTTTGAATAGTTGTGACAAAGACTGTATGGACCAAAAGACCAGAAACATTTACTTTCTGGTGTTTCAGTGAAGAAGTTTGCCAACCCCTAGACTGCGACATCTGTTTTTGTAGTGCTCTGAGTATGCCAGATGCCAGATACAAAATCAGAAGTGGGTCTAGGGCTGGGCGCGATGGCTCATGCCTGTAATTCCAGCACTTTAAGAAGCCGAGGCGGGCAGATCCCTTGAGGTCAGGAGTTTGAGACCAGCCTGGCCAACATGGCGAAACCCCATCTCTACTAAAAATACAAAAATTAGCCAGGCATGGTGGCTGGCACCTGTAATGCCAGCTACTCGGGAGGCTGAGGCAGAAGAGTCACTTGAGCCTGGGAGGAGGCAGAGGTTGTGGTGAACTGAGATCACGTCACTGCACTCCACTCTGGGCGACAGAATGAGACCCTGGCTCAAAAAAAAAAAAAGGGTCTCAGGAAAATTTGTGCCATGATATGTTTTCAGAATATTTGCAAGACTTTCTTAAATCTGTCAATGTTACTATCTTTTGTAAATAACAATTAAATATTAAAATATACCCAAAATTTCACCTGCCTTTGGTTGCCATCTTCTGGATGTTTTACTAATATTCTTAAAGTATTTGTGTGTGTGGACATTTCTTGTGCCGATAAATGGTTGAATCTGTTTTTATATTTCGGTAGAGTAGCTACCCATACTCACGAGAATAAATTGTGAAATTTCTAGTTAACTTAAGAGATACGTGCAGAAATGAGAACGTGTTTTGTAAATGTGAGTCCATTTTCAGGTGTTGGCATTTTCTTCATTTGTTAACAGGGGAAAGCCTCCTGAAGCTGATGGTGTAGATAGATCATTTGGTGAGAAACGCTATGAACCCCTCCAGGTCACTCCCCCTCCTCCTCCATTGCCCTCGCAGTACGCCCAGCCATCTCAACCTGTCACCAGCGCGTCTCTCCACATACATTCTAAGGGAGCACATGGTGAAGGTAGGAAGTTCGGAAGTAGACATTATAACACAGTAATGCTTAAGAAGTAAAATTCTGGTGGTTTCTAGGCAAAATGGTTTTTACATTAAAAAATACATGATTGAAACCTTTGGGCTGGGAACAATAAAAACTAAGAATTTTGTTAAAAGTATGTCTCCTGTTTTTACAAGACCATTATTTTGGACAAGCCTTTTAGCTAAACAGATTTTAATCTGTTTTGTGCTAGTCTCAATCTTGTGGAAGTAGTGTTTGCCAGTATATCTAAAGATGGTTTGTAAAACGTATTGTTATGTTTCATCTTCACACACCCAAATAGAAAAGCCATGGTGTTTCACAGAAAATGTATCCCATAGCACCTTGACTTTTGCATTTACATACCAGGTAGATCACATACAGCTCCAGCTTATTCATCTTAAGAGCTGTGTAACGTTTTACCCTCAGCATGTAACACAGAGTGTTTATCTCTTCTGCCGTGAACAGGCATTCTCGTAGCACAGACTTCTCTCTTATTCCCTTAGGAGGCACCTCCCAGGACTTGTGAGTCTTCAAGCAGACGTGTTATAGTTCTGGATTGAGACTTACTAAGATTTTGTTTCACACACGACCATGTTTACAGATGAAGACAGTTTTAATTCTTACTTTCCAGTCTTTATGCTTTTTCTTTTTTTCTTTTTTTTTTTCCTCTCTCTCTTTTTTGAGACACAGCCTTGCTCTCGCCCAGGCTAGAGTGTAGTGGCACAGTCTCAGCTCACTGCAACCTCTGTGTCTTGGGTTCAGGTGATTCTCCTGCCTCAGCCTCCTGAGTAGCTGGGACTACGGCGTACACCACTACGCCCAGCTGATTTTTGTATTTTTTGTAGAGACAGGGTTTCATCATGTTGGCCAGGCTGTTCACAAACTCCTGACCTCAGATGATCTGCCCACCTCGGTCTCTCAGGTGCTGGGATTACAGGCGTGAGCCACCGCACCTGGCCTTCTTTCTTTTCTTGCTGATTGCACTGGCCAGGACCTCCAATGAACTCTGAAACATAAGTGGTGAAGTTGGACCTCTTTTGCTAGTTCCTGATCTTAAGGAGGAAGGACTTCATGGTTTTTTTTTGTTTGTTTTTGTTTTTGTTTTTGTTTTTGTTTTTTTTTGAGACTGAGTCTGGCTCTGTCGCCCAGGCTGGAGTGCAGTGGCCGGATCTCAGCTCACTGCAAGCTCCGCCTCCCGGGTTTACGCCATTCTCCTGCCTCAGCCTCCCAAGTAGCTGGGACCACAGGCGCCCGCCACTTCGCCCGGCTAGTTTTTTTTTTTGTATTTTTTAGTAGAGGCGGGGTTTCACCGTGTTAGCCAGGATGGTCTCGATCTCCTGACCTCGTGATCCACCCGTCTCGGCCTCCCAAAGTGCTGGGATTACAGGCTTGAGCCACCGCGCCCGGCCCAGGACTTCATGTTTTACCCTTAGAATGTTAGCGGTGGGATTTTCGTCGATGTCCCTTGTCGTGTTTAAGATGTTCCCCATATTCAGAGTTTGCTGCAAGCAGTTGGTCAGATGTTTTTCCTGCATGTATTAAGATGACCACATGATTTTTCTTCTCATACTGTGGTAATTATATTGCCATGTTCATGAGGAATTTGGATTAATAATTCTCTTGTCTTGTAGTGTCTTTAATTATTTCACAGAGTTCAGTTGGTACTATATTACACTGCCTCTGCCGGTGCATAAAAAATCCTGTGGTTCCACTTCTTAACCAACATTTGGCATTATCAAACTTTTCAGTTTTTCCATTCTAGTGTGTGTGAAATAGTATTTAATGCTTTTGGTTGGTTTTGTTTTACATTTTTCTAATTAATAGTGAGTGTCCTTATTATATAGTTATTGGACATTCTGGTTTTCACAAAGACTAGTGCCAGTCTTTGGAGGCCAGGAATCTTAGCAGCTGGACCCTGACTCCAGGGCAGCAGGGTCTACTCACGGTACCGCCTGTCCGTGCTGGCCTCATCCCTCAGCACCACACCTAGCCTCCGGGGCTCAGGAGTCAGGCTCTGGCTGTGCGACCCACACTTGGGCCTCGACTCCAGCACCAGGACAAGTTGAGCTGGGAGAGGGCTGTTACACCTTTTTTCAGAAAGGTTTTTAAATGCTTATGTTTGTTTTTCAGGTAATTCAGTGTCATTGGATTTTCAGAATTCCTTAGTGTCCAAACCAGACCCACCTCCGTCTCAGAATAAGCCAGCAACTTTCAGACCACCAAACCGAGAAGATACTGCTCAGCCAGCTTTCTATCCCCAGAAAAGTTTTCCAGATAAAGCCCCAGTTAATGGAACTGAACAGACTCAGAAAACGGTCACTCCAGCATACAATCGATTCACACCAAAACCATATACAAGTTCTGCCCGACCGTTTGAACGCAAGTTTGAAAGTCCTAAATTCAATCACAATCTTCTGCCAAGTGAAACTGCACATAAACCTGACTTGTCAAAAACTCCCATTTCTCCAAAAACTCTTGTGAAATCGCACAGTTTGGCACAGCCTTCTGAGTTTGATAGTGGAGTTGAAACTTTCTCTATCCATGCAGAGAAGCCTAAATATCAAATAAATAATATCAGCACAGTGCCTAAAGCTATTCCTGTGAGGTAAGACTTTTGCCTTTGCTCAGAGCATTGCCCCTGTGATTTTTCTCATGTGAGTTTGTTGTAGTTTATTTGACTTGGGACTTTGAAGTAATCTTTTTAACTCAACCTTTAAACTGAAGAGTGTTGTTGCAATGAATGCTGTTACATAGAAGGTCCTCCAGGAGTTACAAGATGTTGGTAAAATAATAAAGCTAACAGTCATGTATGGTTGGTAGGTATTGTCATCATCCCTGTTTTACTAAAACTGAGGTTGAGTGACAGTAAGCAGATTGCCCAGGGTCTCACAGCTAGAGGGAGGTGAGCCTCGATTTAGCTGCTGGTCATCCAACCTCTGAGCCCATGCTTTTTTTTTTTTTTTTTTTAAAAAAAAAAAGAGTCTCCCTCTGTCGCCCAGGCTGGAGTGCAGTGGTGCGATCTTGGTTCACTGCAACCTCCACCTCCTGGGTTCAGGTGATTCTCCTGCCTCAACCTCCTGAGTAGCTGGGACTACAGGCATGCACCACCACGCCCAGCTAAATTTTTTGTATTTTTAGTAGAGAGATGTTTTCACCATGTTGGTCAGGCTGGTTTTGAACTCCTGACCTCAACTGATCCACCCACCTCGTCCTCCAAAAGTGTTAGGATTACAGATGCAAGCCACCACACCTGGCCTCTTTTTTTTTTTTTTTTTTTTTTATCAAGACAGTGTCTTGCTCTGTCACTCAGGCAGGAGTGGCGTGATCTCAACTCTCTGCAACCTGCAACCTCCGCCTCCCAGGTTCTAGCAATTCTCGTGCCTCAGCCTTCCAAGTAGCTGGGACTACAGGTATGCACCACTATGCCCTGCTAGTTTTTGTATTTTTAGTAGAGGCAGGGTTTTGTCATGCTGCCCAGGCTGGTCTTGAACTCCCAGGCTCAAGTGAGCCTCCCAAAGTGCTGGGATTACAGGTGTGAGCCACTGCACCCAGCCGAGAACCCATACTCTTAACCAGCCATGGCCTCTTGTATTCTCCTGACCTGCTGTTAAGGGGCATGTGGAGGACATCTAAAAACGTTAAATATCTATGTTCCTCTTTCATTATTTGTTCCACAATGATGCTAAGAAGAAAAATAGAATAGCCCTGACTGTTTAAAGAGCAGCAGTTAGTAAGATGGCTGAGCAAAGGAGACAGAGCAAGCCCTCCTGGAGCCTCCCTGCAGCTCCTCTTTCCTGTCTCTCATTCCGTGGCGATTGACCGGATGGATTCTGGCCACACATTAGCTCATCTCACCCTCCTACAGCCAGTTCCATTTTCATGCCACCGTAAAGCAGAAGCACTTATAGGCAGGGAGAACCAAAGGTCAGGATGGCCACCTGAGGCTGCTTTCCGAGAACAAGGATGGTTATGGCGGTCACTGCCTTCCTAGCTCTGCACATCCACCGGTGGTCAGGGACAGACACAGTTGACCCCTGCTATGCAGCTCAGGCTGCACTCTGCTCCCTTGATATGTGCCGTAGGATGTCGTCCCTGGCGCTCCGGTCATGCTGGAGTGAAACTGCAGCTACCTTCATGTGATTGTTTTGTTGGTCTTTCTGCTCACCTTTAAGCCCTGGCTCAAAACTGTCCTTCAGGAAGTCTTGATAGCCTCTATTTTTGAAGCCGTCATTGATACCACATCTCCTTTGCCTTTGGTGTTGTGTGATTACTAAGTTAATCTACTGTCTCTCTTTTTGTGGATGTTTGGGATGTGCCCATACAAGGGTCTTCAGCTCATGGAACCTTGGAAGCCTTGCCTTCTGCAGCAGGGTGGGCACTTGGTCCTCAGGGATGCTGAGGCAGGACCATATTCATGTGCACTTAAAATCCTAGGGAGATGTTATCAAGTCTGAGATGCTGTCAGCTGTGAGATGCACCATTGTTTTGTGTCACTAAGAATGGAAGAACAGCCGGGCACGGTGGCTCATGCCTCTAATCCCAGCACTTTGGGAGGCTGAGGCAGGTGGATCATGATGAGATTAGGAGTTTGAGACCAGCCCGGCCAATATGGTGAAACCCCATCTCTACTAAAAATACAAAAATTAGCCAGGCGTGGTGGCACATGCCTGTAGCCCCAGCTACTCGGGAGGCTGAGGCAGAAAAATCATTTGAACCCGGGAGGCAGAGGTTGCAGTGAGCCAAGATCGTGCCACTGCACTCTAGCCTGGGCAGCAGAGTGAGACTCTCTCTCAAAATAATAATAATGATAATAATACTCTCTGAGATAACCTTGTCAGTAAAATCTGTTGCCAGAAACTTATCTTGTTAAAGTAGCTTCTTGATTATATGGAGAAACAAAAGTAAAATGAAAGCACGTAATACAGTAGTAGTAAAAGCAAAGCACCTGTGTACTATTAGGAATTCACTCACTAGCCATTTCTGAACTTTCAGTCCTTCAGCTGTGGAAGAGGATGAAGATGAAGATGGTCATACTGTGGTGGCCACAGCGCGAGGCATATTTAACAGCAATGGTGGCGTGCTGAGTTCCATAGAAACTGGCGTCAGTATAATTATCCCTCAAGGAGCCATTCCCGAAGGAGTTGAGCAGGAAATCTATTTCAAGGTCTGCCGAGACAACAGCATCCTCCCACCTTTAGATAAAGAGAAAGGTAAATGTGTTTATTTTTCTCCTTAGTTTTGATAACTTAAGAGTTGCCCTGTGTGCACTTCAAAGCTTATAGTGCTTGGCTAAGGGGGTAATGCAGCACCTCTCTCTACCTCCACCCTGGGCCACTAATAATAGCATGTTCCTTTCATCAGGGAGGTCCTTTCAGATGAGTGCTGTAGCGAGGGGTGCCCTGGGGTTGGTGTTGCAAGCAGGCAGGAGGTGGCCTGAGGCAAGGCTGTGGTGGCCACACTGCCTGCTTTTACTTTTGGTATGAAGTAAAAAAATGATGGCATAGGACAGGCCACGGGATGTCTCTCACTTGTGCCTGCTGAGCAGCCTGGGCTGACCTGACCAAATTTGTCTTTGAGTCAGTCAGCCTTTGCGTCTCTGGAGATGGGTTAGGTAACACCCACTCAGAAAGGCTTTGCTGTGTCTTCACCTGATTGGAGAACCTAAACGTCTTGACAGGTACTGTCTTATCATCACCCCAGAACCTAGCACTAGTACATGCTCGGCAGAGTGCACGAAGGAATCTCAGAGGAGATGACAGTATGTTTCTGAGCTTCTTAAGGAAACTGTTATTTTCATAATCCTCCTGGATCTATCAGGATATTGTAACGAACTGTGTCGTGATTTAGCATCTTTTAGCAGTGCTTTTACTTTCCTAAATCAGTTAACACTTTCTTACGTTTTGCCAGAATACTGATATCTGATTCTGTACTCTGATTTTGGGGATATCCTGTTTTAAAAACCAGTAGGACTGACTGTGTTGGCCCTGCATGAATCCCTTTAAGCATCTATGGAGCAAATTTTAAAAATGGAAAATATGTCACATTTGTAACAAGTACATTTGAATATGTTTTATACTATAGACCCATATGATTGAATGCAGTAGCCACTACCTGCACGTGACTACCTCGCACTTGAAGTGTGACAATTTTGGATTGAAAGATGCTGGAAATGTGAAATAAACACCAAGTTCCAAAGATACCATATATTGGTTACATGTTGAAATAACAGTGTTTTGGTTAGATTGAGTTAAAATACTGTACTATTTGTTATCACCTGTTTCTTTTTACTTTCTAACGTGGCTACTGGGAAATTTAAAATTCCATATGTGGCTGCTGTTAAACATTTTTTTTGTGGTCAGTGCGATTGTAGAGAACTAACTGCATTAGGCTTTCAAGCATATAATTAGAAGCAGGGTGAGGAAAACTGGGTGTCTAGAAGAAAGACCACATCCAACCTCTCTGCCCATCCCCTTTTCCAACTCCAGGTGAAACACTGCTGAGTCCCTTGGTGATGTGTGGTCCCCATGGCCTCAAGTTCCTGAAGCCTGTGGAGCTGCGCTTACCACACTGTGCGTCCATGACTCCTGACGGTTGGTCTTTTGCTCTAAAATCATCCGACTCCTCGTCGGGTATGCTGTCTTCACTCTGTCCTTTGGGGCTTTGGGGACTGTCGTTGATTAATACCTGGGCTGGTGATGCTACCCATGCTGTGTGTTAGCAAATCTCTCCCTCTGTTCCTGTGGCCTTGTAGGCATCACCGGTATTTCCACATTTATTTATGGTGCATATATTATAAATAAATATGGAAAGATAGAAGAGTTGCTTCCTTTTAAAAATTGATCATTTGGGCCAGGCATGGTGGCTCACGCCTGTAGTCCCAGCACTTTGGGAGGCCAAGGCGGGTGGATCACCTAAGGTCAGGAGTTCGAGACCAGCCTGGCCAACATGGTGAAACCCCATCTATACTAAAAATACAAAAATTAGATGTGTTGGCACACGCCTGTAGTCCCAGCTACTCAGGAGGCTGAGGCAAGAGAATTGCCTGAGCCAGGGAGGTGGAGGTTGCAGTGAGCCGAGATCATGCCACTGCACTCCAGCCCGGCCAACAGAGCGAGACTTTGTCTCCAAAAAAAAAAAAATAATAATAATTTGGCCAAATAATTGAGTATTTCTTGGTATTCAAAATGATTGATTCTGTCCAATTTTTCAGGATGCAGTGGGAGAATTGTTATTGTCCTGCACAAACAGGCATTTTTATCTTATTAAAATTAGTTCATTCCTTTCTATAACTATTTATATTTTTGGTTACTGTTCTTTCGTTTCTTTTTTGTTTGTTTTGTTTTGTTTCGTTTTGTTTTGTTTGAGACGGAGTCTTCCTCTGTCGCCCAGGCTGGAGTGCAGTGGCACGATCTCGGCTCACTGCAAGCTCTGCCTCCCAGGTTCAAGCGATTCTCCTGCCTCAGCCTGCCGAGTAGCTGCGATTACAGGAGTGCGCCACCACGCCCGGCTAATTTTTGTATTTTTAGTAGAGATGGGGTTTCACCATGTTGGCCAGGCTGGTTCAAAATCCTGACTTCAAGTGATCCACCTGCCTCAGCCTCCCAGCGTGCTGGGATTACAGGCATGAGCCCCTGCACCTGGCCTGTTTAATTTCTTAATCTACAAAGTATGTATACCAGAGAAACTTAAAAGAATCTTCCATTGTGATCATACGTGGCCATGGTTTTTCAGTGTAATACTCTAAATTGCTTCTTTTATACACTATTTGTAAACAACTTTTTGCTCCTAAGATCATAATTTCAAAGCTTCCATTGCATTTTCACATTTCTCACTTCCTTGAGTGACTTAAGTCAGTTAACAATTAGAATTTTATTTTGGGTTAGATCACTTTAAGCGAACCTGATTTAAAGTCCTGCTTCCAAATCTTTGATAAATCAGACGAGCATTATTTAGTTTTAGTTTGGTACAGTATGAAATAAAAGTTTGTGGTATAAAGATCATAGCAAGAGCATATTTTAATGTTACCAAAGAAAAAAATTACTTGTAAATACATATTTCCTCATATTTACAAGTACCGCATTTTCTGGAAAAATGAAATGCTTTTGGCTCCAGATATTGCTTAGGTAATGTCTAACATACTGTAGGCAGGGTTCTCAGCTGGCACTGTTGACATTTTGGCCAAATGATTATTGTAGGGGCTCTCCTGTTCATTGTGGGATATTTAGCAGCTTCCCTGGGCCTCTACCCCTAGATGCCAGTGGTAACAAGCAAACTGTCTCCAGATGTCCCATCTGGGGCAGGACCGTTCCTGTTTGAGAGCTATTGCTGTAAGCAGCTGTGACTCTCAGCTTGCTTGGATACCACAGAGACACATACTTGTCCCTGCCTTCTTCACATTTAATAGAAATCACCAAGAGCTTGTTAAAAACTTAAATCCTGAGATCTAACTAACACCCAGTCAGTGAGTTTCTGAAGCTGCGTGATTAATTTTGTTGTTCAGCTGGAATCAGAGCTGAGCAGCTCTGGTGCAGTCTCGTTTCTTTGTTTGTTTTTTGTAAGGGGAAAGATGGTCTTCAAGAACTAGATTCTGCAGAACTGGGTTTCATTTGTTGGTCTATAGTTGAGTATGAGAAATGTGTCCTCATTCTCAGCTCAAATAGGTGATCATATAATTATCCTCCAGACTTTTGAAAGGGGGAAAAAAAAAGTGCTACTGATAATTATGTGGGCTCGGGCAAACTGGAACTGTCCCAGACCTGAGATTGCCGTCACTCACTTGTATTCGTTTTTTGAAAAGTCAGTGCACTTGATAATGTAATAAAGGAGAAGTCTGAAAGTTTAAAAAAAGAAAACTGTTCTTAATGGTGTGAGTTGGAAAGAAAGTTTTAAGTATTTTTTTAAATAGAAGTGTGAAACACCTTTGAAATTGTTAGGTGGCAGCAGGTGTGCATTGAAATAAAGCAGTGAATTTTGATAACAAATACAATATGCTGAAGAAACAGAAGAAAATTATGTTTAAATATACATATTTGCCCTATAATTGCAAAGCATTGCAGATAGCAATTTACTCAACTGTAAATGACATCACCTTCTTTTCTCTCATAGGTGATCCTAAAACCTGGCAAAACAAGTGTCTTCCTGGAGATCCAAATTATCTCGTTGGAGCAAACTGTGTTTCTGTCCTTATTGACCACTTTTAACTCTGAAATATAGGAACTTGATTAAATGTGAAACTGGATTAAACTTAATCTAAATGGAACCACTCTATCAAGTATTATACCTTTTTTAGAATTGATACTACAGTTTGTTAGTATGAAGCATTTGTTTGAACTGATAAAGATTAGTGAGCATGCCCCTGAACCATGGTCAGAAAACATGCTACACGCTGTGTGTTTGTGATTGACGGGACTGTTGGTATTGGCTAGAGGTTCAAAGATATTTTGCTTTGTGATTTTTGTAGTTTTTTTTTTATCGTCACTGCTTAACTTCACATATTGATTTCCGTTAAAATACCAGCCAGTAAATGGGGGTGCATTTGAGGTCTGTTCTTTCCAAAGTACACTGTTTCAAACTTTACTATGGCCCTGGCCTAGCATACATACACATTTTATTTTATTATGCATGAAGTAATATGCACACATTTTTAAAATGCACCTGGAATATATAACCAGTGTTGTGGATTTAACAGAAGTGTACAGCAAGGGGATTTATAACTGGGGGAGGGTGAAGTGAAGACAATGACTTGCTGTATATGAAAACACATTGTTCATAGGGAAGGATACAGAAGCATGTGAGACTGGTTCCATGGCCTCTTCAGATCTCTGACTTCACCATATTACCACAAACATACTAACCAGCAGGAATGCCTTACCCTCATGTTCTTAATTCTTAGCTCATTCTCGCTGTATGTTACTAAGTTTTTATGGCTTTTGTGCATTATCGAGATACTGTATCATGACAAAGACTGAGTAAATTGTGCATTTGGTGGTTTCAGAAATGTGTTATCACCCAGAAGAAAATAGTGGTGTGATTTGGGGATTTTTTCTTTTCTTTTTTCTTTTTCTTTTTTTTGGACAAGGGGCAGTGGTTGTTTTCTGTTCTTTCTGGCTATGCATTTGAAAATTTTGATGTTTTAAGGATGCTTGTATATAATGCGTGCATACCACTTTTGTTCTTGGTTTGTAAATTAACTTTTATAAACTTTACCTTTTTTATACATAAACAAAACCAAGTTTCTAAAGGCTACCTTTGTATTCTCTCCTGTACCTCTTGAGCCTTGAACTTTGACCTCTGCAGCAATAAAGCAGCGTTTCTATGACACATGCAAGGTCATTTTTTTTAAGAAAAAGGATGCACAGAGTTGTTACATTTTTAAGTGCTGCATTTAAAAGATACAGTTACTCAGAATTCTCTAGTTTGATTAAATTCTTGCAAAGTATCCCTACTGTAATTTGTGATACAATGCTGTGCCCTAAAGTGTATTTTTTTACTAATAGACAATTTATTATGGCACATCAGCACGATTTCTGTTTAGATAATACACCACTACGTTCTGTTAATCATTAGGTGTGACTGAATTTCTTTTGCCGTTATTAAAAATCTCAAATTTCTAAATCTCCAAAATAAAACTTTTTAAAATAAAGTGCTGGTTTGGTCTGTTTGCCCCCTGTTTTCTAGTTTCCTGCAGCTTTATAATCCTGTTTTAAAATCCTGCACACAAATCCTTATCACCCAGCATCACCCACCACCTCGTCGTCTGGTGTCGCATGCAGAATCTGTCCCCTTGGCCGGCACGTACGGATGGGTGGGCAGTGCTCACCTGCAGGGCTCAGATCGAAGTGGGGTAGAAGGACCTGGAGACAGAGTGGGAGAAAGCAGCAGGTAGACTTCCCCCTGCGGGTAAACACACACCCCTGCGTGGGAAACACCCCTGTGTGGGGAAACACACGTGCGTTCCTGTGTGTGTGCACGCACGCGCGTGAGGGACCATTTGTGTCACGTGCGTTCCTGTGTGTGTGCACGCACGCGCGTGAGGGACCATTTGTGTATGGTTTTATTCCCCAGGTAAATAGCATGTCACCCACATTGGGGGAAGAAAATGGGTTTAATGAGCATAAATATTCTATTGTGGATACCCTACTTATTTAACTACCACCCCTGTTGATATTTAGCTTATTGCTATAGTGTTCTAGTAAACATCTTTGTGGATTGAATCCATCTATGTGGATTTTATTTTGTTTCATCTTTATTAAGGTATAATTTACATATAGTAAGTTACTGTTTTTAAAATGTATAGTTCAGATTTTGACAAACACATACTGTTTATTTACCACAGTTAATGCATCAAACAGCCTTCTCAAATCATTTGTACCCCTTTATATTCAACCCTCTTCCAGCCCCTGGCAGGGTGATCTCTTCTGTTTCTGTCGTTGCCTTTTGACAGCATCATATAAATGGAATCTCCGATATGTTGCCTTTGAGTCTGGCTTATTTCCCTTAGCGTGATGCATTTGAGATTCGTGGATGACGCTGCAGGTTCTTTTTTATTGCCACGTGGTACTCCATTGTGTGGCTGTACCAGAGCTTGCTTATCCTTTCCCCAGTTAAGGAACTTTTGGGTTGTTTCCAGGTTTGGGAGGCTATTAATAAACTGCTATAAACATTTGCATACAGGGTTTGTGTAAACATTTCTTCATTTTGCTTGACTTCAGTTTGATGGATGTCTGGTTTATCAGTTTGTTCTTTCATAGATTGTGCTTTTGTTATATTTTCACTAAGTTTTACATCTTCACTAAGAGAAATCTTCACTTAGCCCAAAGTGTAAAGGTTTCTCAAGTTTCAGAATTTTTTGTTTTATATTTATGTCTATGATCCACTTTGAGTTAATTCATGTGTAGTATGATGTAGGGGTTGAGTTTTTTATTGTTTTAAATGTGTCCTTATCGTAAACACAGACACATATATAAGGCCTAAATAAGACAGTTTTCATTTAAATAAATTAGGGAAACAATGTATTGTGAAAGGGACGGAACTCAGTCTGTTGTTTGTCCCCCTACCTTTTAGTATGTGATGAACATCTGGTCGGGTGTAGATACCTAGCACTGCTTCCTAAGGACATTTCTGTGCCTAACCGTCTTTGCACAGCACTGAGCGTGGGCAGTGAGTTCGTTCAGATGGCCAAGTTTGAGAGGCAGAATTCTGCTTTTGCCCTTCCCCTATACTAACATTGTACTCGACAAAGGCTTAGTGAACATCCACTAACACCGCGTGAGTCAGTTCCTCCTCTTGACCTCTGAGCGAATACTTGATGCAGTACACAAGGCACTGTGCAGATGGAGATGACTCAGGTGAGGAGATCCGGACGTTGACACTGTGTGGCTTCCGTCTAGACCGGGAGCAGTTGGCTAGGAAGGGATGTGGCAGCAGATGCAGGAAGGCCACCTAGCAGGCAGGTGGGGAATAAGTTTTCGGTTTGCCTTGACTCGCAGTTTGAAAACCATTTACTGTGGAAGCCACGCTGTTTTCCGGTGCAATTTGCAGAAAGCAAACCCAAGGGCTGTGTGCACAGATGCATCCCGGGACACGTTCCCGTGGCTGCCCAGCAGCCCTACAGAGAGTGACCTGGCACTTACCTGTTCCCAGGCTGCTTACCTGGGTTTCCCCAGATGATGGAGTGTGGGAAGACCCATTGTGATGTGCTGGTTTTTACAGAACCACATTGCTGTCTCCTGATCAATTTGATCCCAGCAAAAACTCAGTGGCATTTTTGACTCTTACCTACTCGTGTGTTTTTCTTTGGAACAAGTCAACAGTGAAGGAGCTATTGCCCAAGATGCAGGAATACCATTGGTTTGGGGTTGGGGTTTTTTGGTTTGTTTTTGGCGGGGGAATTCACTAAGAAGGTATATATTAAACTTGGAAGATTTCTAGTTCAAAACTAAAATGGATAAAACGTTAAGTGTTTTCCATTTCTATTGTAGACAGTTAGGGCTTTCTTTACCAGTGGCCATGAAGGTGCCCCCTAGCGCTTGTTTCTCCCAGCTGATGGGTGTTCACTCAGGTTAGCCAGAAGTTGACACAAACGAGGTGCTCAGAGGAGAGCTCTGTAACCAAGTGCGACAAGCCTTCCACATGGTGACACTCCCCTCCCTCCCTCTGCAGCATAGGCCATTCTGAGGGAATTGTGTCCACAGTTGTCTAGGAAACCACATGCCAATAAAGACTAAAAATTGAGTTTTGTGGCCCCAGGTTTTCTGCCCACGGGCACAATGCCAGGCAGGGGAGATGTGGAGGGTTTTCACTCGGTGCACGAGAGAAGTGCACCTTGTGAGACGCAGCAGAGCCCGCATGTGGACGGCCCTCCTCGGGCACTCGCCCACGGAAAAAGAGGAAGAGGTGGGTGCACGGGTGGTGATTTTAGCGTGTTTGTACCTTGGCTTGATTGTCACCGTAAAGGTTTGAGGTAATTTGATCTCTTTGTCCACATACCACCTCCTGGTCTTAAGTGGATTTGAAAACATGCAGGTCTAAGTCATTTTAGACCCCCTTAAAAACAGAGAAGGAAGGAAAATGTGGAAACTGACCTGTGGCCGGTATGCTGCTGCTGCTGAGTGTTGAGGGGCCTGCCAAGTATTCACCCTAGCAGCTCTTCAGTTCTTGTCAAAGGGGGTGTGGCAGAAACCGGCTGGAATGACGGCAGTGGGGTTCCTAGAGAGGACCTTGAGGACAAGGGGCTTCCCAGAGCACTTCTGAGAATGAGCGTCTTCCGTGTTGGATAAGGACAGCTTGAGGATGAGTGGGAACCAAGTGGAAAGGACAAAGGTTGAGACCCAGGGAGCAGCCCCAAGTCTTAAAATACCTACCAAGTGGCGGTTGCAGTTGTAGGGGGAAGCTCAGGGCTTTCAGAAGCATTTGAAACCAAGTGCTTTAAAGCAAAGTTCAGTTTCTTTGCAGCCTGCTCTTTAGTAGACGACACATGTACCAAACAGTCCCAGGGCTTAATTGCTTTTTTGTTTCCTGGAGACGGAGTCTCGCTCTGTCACCCAGGCTGGAGGGCAGTGGGGCAATCTCGGCTCACTGCGCCGCCATGCCTGGCTGATTTTTGTATTTTTAGTAGAGACAGGGTTTCACCATGTTGGCCAGGCTGGTCTCAAACTCCTGGCCTCAAGTGATCCGCCCACCGTGGCCTCCCAAAGTGCTCGGATTAATTACAAGCATGAGCCACTGCGCCCTGCCCATTGGTTTCTTGATAGGCCCAGTGAGGAGGGTGGAAGTTTGGTCAGTAGGATCCAGTGCTGCTGCCCCTGGGGAACAGGATTTGGTTCTTATGTTTTTGAATATTTAAACTCAGTTGAAGTGCTTCCACCAAGCCTTGAGGAGTTGCTCCCCAGTTTTAGCAACCATTAATGTGCCACATTTATGACAGCACAAACTGCAAATTTTCCAAGAAAGCATCTTGGACTTGAGTCCTCTTGAAGCACTTTCGTGGCCTTTCCAAGGAGGATCACAGGAAACACAGGGCAGGCACCAGGAAGCAGCAGAAAGTGGATCTGCGTCCACCGTCTTGACGACTTTGTGGGATAGAGGCAAAGAACCCTGTGCAGGGAGGACGGGACTAAACCGAAGGCCCTCACCTCAGTCAGGGAACCAGGAGAGCATCGCCTTCAGCCCGTCACAGCCCAGCAACTTAAGCGTCCACCACCCAGGCAGGAGAAGGGTTAGTTTTTATTTTGTTAGCGTATTTTCACACTTAGTTGCAATAACACAGCATTTGCGAGAATAATACAGAAAACTTCCTTCTGCCCTTGACCTAGACTGCCTGAGGGTTGCCAGTTTTCCACCTGTGCAGTGCACTCTAGGTAGGTAGGTAGGTGGGTAGTCAGCTTGGGCTATCATAACCAAATACCATGGACCGAGTGGCTTCAACCAGGTCCAAGATGCTTCCTTGGAAAATTTGCCGTTTGTGCTGTTGTCATTTATTTTCTCATCATTTCGGAAGCTAGAAGGTGCCAGCATGGTCATTTTCTGTTAAGGGTTCTCTTCCTGACTTGTAAACAGCAGTCATCTCTGTGTCCTCAGTGGCCTGTCCTTGATACATGCACATGGAGAGAGCAGACATGCCCTCTGGTGTCTCATGGGGATCCTAATCCTATCAGATCAGTGCCCACCCTTAGGACCTCATTCAACCTCAGTTGCTTCCTTAGAGACCCCATGTCCAAATGCACCCACAGTGGGGGTTAGGAATTTTAGGGGACATAAACATTTCTGCCCGTAACAGTATTCTTCTGAATCATCCGAGCATAAGGTTGAAGACATGATGCATATTACCTAAGAACCAGGGTATTCTCTCGTATAACTACAGTACACTTAACCTCAGAAAGCTTTACAAGAATTGATTTTGGCTTCATCTCTTTTCTTCTATTGACTCTCTGTTTTTCATTGCATGGAGTTTGCGCTAGTCTTTATTATTTCCTTCTTGCTTTGGGTTCAGTTTGTTCTTTTTCTAATTTTTGAAGGAGGAAGCTTGGTTTAGTGATTTCAGATATTTTTAAAATAGGCATTTAAAAGCTATAAATTCCTTCTAGACACTGTGTAGCTGTATTTCATAAATGTTGATATTTTTACATTTTCATTTAGTTCAAAATATTTTCAATTTTCCCTCTTTACACAGCAGGTAGCATGTCTCACGCACTGTTCTTCACCTTGCTTCTCTTCCTGCATTTTGTGATTTAACCCCTGAGTTATTTAGAAGTAATTTTTAAAATGTTCAAATATTTGGGGCTTTCCCAAATATCTTTCCAATGTTTTTAATTAATTTTATTTTGGCCGGGCGCGGTGGCTCAAGCCTGTAATCCCAGCACTTTGGGAGGCCGAGGCGGGTGGATCACAAGGTCAGGAGATCGAGACTATCCTGGCTAACATGGTGAAACCCCGTCTCTACTAAAAATACAAAAACCTAGCCGGGCGCGGTAGCGGGCGCCTGTAGTCCCAGCTACTCGGGAGGCTGAGGCGGGAGAATGGCGTGAACCCAGGGGGCGGAGCTTGCAGTGAGCCGAGATCGTGCCACTGCACTCCAGCCTGGGAGACACAGTGAGACTCCGTCTCAAAAAAAAAAAAAAAAAAAAAAAAAAAAAAATTTATTTTGATGTGAAAACATACTTTGTGTTATTTGAATCCCCTTCATTGAGGCCTTTTTTGTGGTGGAGTACAAGGTCTGTCTGGAGAATGCTGCACGTGCTCTTGAAGAGAATGTGTATTCTGTTGTTGGGTGGGGTGTTCTACAGATAGAGGAGAAGTCAAGTTGGTTGCTGCTGTTCTTTGGGTCTTCTATATCCTTGCTTGTTTTCTGTCTAGTTCTCTCAGTTACTGCGAGTGGAGTATTGAAGTCTCCAACTATTATTGAATTGCCTTTTTCTTCCTTCAATTCTGTCAGTTGGGTTTTACATATTTTGGAGCTCTGTTGTTAGGAACATGTATGTTTATACTTGCTATATCTTCCTTATGACCATTATGAAATATCCCTCTTTGTTTCTAGCAATATTTTCTGTCATAAAGTCTATTTTAACTGATATTAGAATAGCCATTACAATTTTCTTATGGTCTCTGTATGGTATATGTTTTTTCATTCTTAGTTTTAAGGTATTTGTGTCTTTTAATGTAAACGGTGTCTCTTTATACAGAGCATGTAGTTGGATCTTGTTTTATTACTATCAATTTCTGCCTTTTGATTGGAGTGTTTAATCCATTTACATTTAATCTAACTATTGATATGGTTTAATTTCTTCCTGCCACTTCTCTATTTATTTAATGATTATATAACTCGGGGGTTTTTGTTCTTCTTTCTCCTTTATTGCTCTTTTTATTCCTAGAGCAACCAATTACAACAAAAAAGTAAGAATGAAGCAATAAAAAATAAAGGAATTAAAAACATACTGGAAAATATCTGTATAGAGCATATAAGAAATATAGATATTTTCTAGTATGCTTGGGTTATATGCAGGTTATCTTCTGATGTCATTTCTTTTCAGCCTAAAGACTTCCTTTAGTATGTTTTATAAGACAGATTTGCTTGCATTGAATTTCCTCAATTTTTGTTTATCTTTATTTTGTCTTCACTTTTGAAGGATAGTTTTGCTAGCTAAAGAATTCTTAATTAATAAATATTTTTCCTACAGCACTTTGAATATGTCATTTTAATGTCTTCTTCACTTGAGACAGCTGTTAAACATAGTTCATCCCTTGTATGTGATAAGGTTATGGGTTGTTTTTTTTTCTTTGCTGTTTTGAAATTTTATCTTTGTCCTTCAACTCCGTATGCATCTAGCTATAGATCTCTTTCTGTTAATCCTATTTGAAGTTTGTTGTGCTTCACTGGTGTATTTTTCATCAAATTTGGGACTTTCTTGCAGTCCCAGCTATTCAGGAGGCTGAGACAGGATCACTGATTGAGCCCAGCAGGTCGAGGCTGCAGTGAGCCATGATCATGCCACTGCACTCAAGCCTGGGCAACAGAGTGAGACCCTGTCTCAAAAAATAAATGAGAAACTGAGGCACAGAGTGTCCCATTGGCTGACACACACACACACAGGTGGGCAGAGCCAGGACAGGCACCAGGATCCCCTGACTGCCAGTGCTCTTCTCAAGATGGCTCAGGGCAACAGCTCCAGAAGCACAAAAGGCACCACACGTGTGCTTCATGTCATAACTAGGCAGGATTCCTTAGGGAACACTGGGGCAGGGCAGGACTTAAAACACAACTCCTGGTGGAGCTGGCAGGGGGACGCGGTCTCGCAGTGGGAGCAGGGCCCATCAGTGTCCACCCAAGTGAAAAGTCTGTGTCTCTGTGGCCATGGGCCCTGAAGGGCCTGGTCTTCCCCTGGTCATGTACCCCTCTGGCCCTTGCTGTGGGTGATGGGTTCTACAGCCTTACCAGCCTCAGTTTCCCCAAGCACACACTGGGAGGCCATGAAGGAAGAATGGGTGGCAATACTCCAAGGCCTGGTCACTTGAGTCCCCCCGTGGATGCAAGGACAGATCACCATGAGGGTGGCAGGGAGCCAAGGGACCTGGAGCCCATGAGTGCCCTAGGCTCCTCCCTCCCTACTCCAGGGTGCACTTGAGGAGGGAACTCTGCAGCTGGGCGGGCAGCCTATGCCTGCACTCCCATCTTCTAGAAAGATAGGCCCCTGGCGGCACAGGACTGGGCTGGCATGACGGATCCATTCCCTGACTCCTTACGGAGGGCCAGGCTCTTTCAGGAGCAGGAGGCATCCACACACCACCTCTCACAGGACAGGGCTGTGACCATCCCAGAGAAGGAGGCCTGGAGGAAAGTGGAGCGGGGCAATACGGTGCTAGACCACCGGGCTCATGCCCTCCCTTTCCCCGCCCATCTATGCATGCTCCGTCACAGCCACTCCTCTCTCCCCAGTGTCCCCATCGTAGAACTGCAGAGACCCTGATGATAGCATCTACTTCACGGGGCAGCCGCGTGGCATGGATGCACTGTCACAGCTCAAGTGTTCAGCACAGGCCTGCTCTCTGTTAACCATCTGTCATCCCTGTGCCAGTGGCTTTGTTATCTCAGGAACCAGTTCTTAGCAGAGTCACTAAAAATGCCATCTGCAGAATCAGGGTCATGCCAGCCTGGCGTGTCCCCGAGCCAGTGCTTGGGCCTGGTGTGAGTGAGGCCCTTCAGAGTCACACGGCGTTGGTGAAGCAGAGCAAACCCAAGCCAGTGGCCCAGCCCCGAGAAACAGGCAGCTGGGCCTGGAGAGTATCTGTAGCTGCGTCTTGGAAGAAGTGAGGCCAAAAGCTTCAGCGATTTTCTTCAAAAGGAAGTTTGAGGACACAACCTGCAGAGGTCAGGAGCTGAGAGCAGCAAAGCCAGGCACATGTCAACGATCAAAGCCGGGACCGTGGCACACAGGGTGATGCAGCGAAGTGGCCATTGCTTTGAAAACTTAGACCAAGCCACGTCCTCTGAAGGAGAAGCCCCCGCATGGCTTCAGCTCCTCTTTTCCACGTGTGTGCCTGCCTCAGGCCAACTTCTCGTCGTCTTGGTTGAAATTTGGAGGAGTAATACAACTCCTTTTAGTGTGAGGCCAGGAGAGGTCAATGGGGTCCCGGGGCCAGGCTCAGCCTCACCAAAGGCACGTGATTGCTGTGGCAGGGTGGGGGTCTTTCACTTGCTTCAATAAATTCCCCAACAGTTGCCAGCCAGTGGCGACACCGTGTGGCAGGGGGTGCCTTCCTCCCAGGCCACACCTGCCTGCCAGGCCGCCAGGGGACAGGACTCACCCACAGGTGCGGCGTGGCGCCCTCCCACAGGGAAGCCCCAGCCCATGCTCGCAGATAGCCAAGGGCCTGGGGCGCCACGTGGCAGAGCGCCCCTTCCTCCCAGGAGGGCACAGTCGGACATCTCTCCTCGCCTCTGGCCCTTAGTGGGGCCAGGTGACCTGTGCCACCCCTCACTGTACCCCATTCCCAGGTCTGGCCCTGAAAAAGCCTCCCACACTGTCCTCCCTGCCTTTCTTTCCCCAACAACAGCCCCACCTGAGAGCAGGAAAGAAGGAGGCAGGAAGTGTTGGGTTTGGTCCTGGCGGGAGCACACTGACCCCACACTTCAGCCCCCGCGTCTGCCCTGAGCAGTGCTCTAGGGCGCTGCTGAGCGCACTGGCCGGCCCGCGCCTCCTTCCGGCGAGTGTTGGCCAACCAAGAAAATGCCTCCCTGCAGAGCACATCGGCAGGTTCTGCTCGGCAACGTGAACCCTGAGCTCGGTTTGCTCAGCGTTGGCTGTCAGTTCCTGGTGACCTTTGGCCACATAGAAACTCTCACCTGGGGAACCAGCAGATCCATGCCAGGGGCTCACCCTGCCACGGGCCACACCTGCCTGCCAGACTGCCAGGGGACAGGACTCACCCACAGGTGCCGGGTGGCTCCCTCCCAACGGGGAAGCCCCAGCCCACACTGGCAGCTGCCCAGGGGCCTGGGGCGCTCATGTGCACCAATGCCAGCCAGCCTTTGTGAAAATGACCATGTGCTCGACTGAGATACCGGGTCCATGACCTCAAGGGGAACTCGTTCTGGTTGCTGTGGGCACAGAGGCTCTGAGCCACCCTGCCACCTAAAGGGATGATAGCCTCATTTCCCACACTCTGAGAAAAGACCCGCACGTGGCCCTCTTGCTGCCTTCTCCAGCCTTTGCACAAAGAATTTAGAGCTTTTGAGTACAACCCACGGCTTACAGGAGCTTAGAGGCAAAATTTGTGTTTGGAGCAATTGTCAGACTGTACCTTGGCAACACACTTCCTATGTGCCTTTGCTATTATTTGAACAACGGCTATCAGCTGGAACGGTTATTCCCTCCTGCCACCAGGGAATTCGTTTCCCTGGATCTGGAACTAGATTGACCAGATGTGTCTGGAATTGGTGGCAGGTGGGTTCACAGTCTTTCTAACTTCAAGAATGAAGCCGTGGACCGTCGCAGTGAGTGTCACATATCTTTTTTTTTTTTTGAGATGGAGTCTGGCTCTGTCGCCCAGGCTGGAGTGCAGTGACATGATCTCGGCTCACTGCAAGCTCCGCCTCCCGGGTTCACGCCATTCTCCTGCCTCCGCCTCTGGAGTAGCTGGGACCACAGGCACCCGCCACCATGCCCCGCTAATTTTTTGTGAGATCTTCTAGCAGAGACGGGGTTTCACCGTGTTAGCCAGGATGGTCTCAATCTCCCATGATCTGCCAGCCTCAGCCTCCCAAAGTGCTGGGATTATAGGTGTGAGCCACCGCACCTGGCTGGGTGTTACATATCTTAAAGGTGGCATGGACCCAAAGAGTTAACAGCAGAAAGATTTATTGCGAAGAGCAAAAAAACAAGCTTCCACAGTGCGGAAAGGAACCCAGCTACTGGCTAGAGGGGTGGTGAGGTGAGGGCCAGCTTTTATTCCCTTATTTGTCCCCACCCATGTTCCAATTTTGTCCTATCAGGGTACCCTTTTTTCAATCCTCCCTGCAATTGGCTACTTTTAGGAGCCTGCTGATTGGTGCATTTTACAGAACGCTGATTGGGGCATTTTACAGAGTGCTGATTGGTGTGTTTTAGAGCACTGATTGGTACATTTTACAATCCTCTTACTAGCTACAGAGTGCTGATTGGTGCATTTTACAATCCTTTTGTAAGACATAAAAGTTCTCCAAGTCCCCACCGGACCCAGGAAGTCCAGCTGCCTTCACCTCTTACACAGGCTTCAGGCCCAGAGAGGTCATTTTGGAATGACCAAAGGGTATCATTGGTGGCCCTTTTAAGAAAATATTCTCTTTCCAGAAGGTCTTAGAAACTTCCCCTCCCATGCACAGTCAACTAAATTGGCAAGAATTCTGCCTACTCGGCTGATACTCTCTTGGATGATGACTCTTATCTGCAGGGGTGCTCTGTCTCCATCTTCCTGCTTTCTCTGTCTTATTTAATGTCCAGGAGCAAAGTGGAAAAAATTAAGAGGCGGCCTCAGCCTTGTCCACCCTGGGAGAGGTGGTCAGACCCTGCTGGCGACTGCAGCCGTTTCTCTCAGGTGACGGGGCTTCCGGCAGGACCACTTCAGCCTCCTAGATGAGACTTTCTGCAAACATTATAATTCTTGGCAACGTACTGCAATTTGAATTTCATGGCAGTTCTACATTTTATGCTAAAATGACTCATTTCCCCATTGCAGGAGGATGATGAATACCCTACAGATGGCAGCTGCTCCTGTTCTCAGGAGCCTTGTCATTAGGAAGAAAAGGATAAAAACCCCAAACCTGTTATCTATGAGCAATTCTGAGCTGCTCTGGAAATTTGAAAGGCACTGGGAAGAAAAGTGTCACCAATTCTGCTGGGAAGGGGCTAGGGTGTGGGTGGGGGATGCGGGCAGGGCTGGCCACTCTATCTCCCCCTCCCTCCCTGGCGGGCCCACTCTCCACTCCTGCCCTTCCTCCAACTTTTTCTCCTTCTTCTCATCTTCGGATCTTCCTTCTGCTCCTCTGCAGCTGAGCCTTCCTGAGGAGGTAAAGGAGTGTCCCTGGTGCTTGGCCACATGGAGTCAGTTCAGCCCATGCTGTCACCACGTGCAGGGCCCTCTCTCGGTGTGACTGGTGTGACAGGAGGAAGAAGGGCAGTGAGCCATGGCCCAGCTATTGCAGGTGAGAGGGAAGCCAGCCGTGTGCCTTGGTACATGGTCACCACCAACCCTAAGGCCGCAGCCTATCCCAGACCCGCCACCTCACCATAAGCCAGCTGCCCGCTCCTGCCGGCTCATCCACCACCCTTGTCCCCAGGGGCCAGCGGCTCCCACGGGTTTCTCCTCCACATCAATGGCAACAGTCATTCAAGCTGGAGCTAGAGGCCCCCAAAAGGCCCATGTCCACACATCACAACTCTCTTCTCTACTCAGGGACGGCCAGAGCATCTTCCTGCACTGCAAGCCCTGCCTGACGCCCTTCTGCCTTCCTCATCAGGTCTCAGCTTGTCCTGGCCACACCCGTCCAGGCCTTTCTGCAGGAAATGAACTTTTGCTCAACCATCCATTTTGAAAGTAGAGACTGTATCTCCATTCTAACGCTCCCTTTCTTTTTTTTTTTTTTTTTGAGACGGAGTCTCGCTCTGTCACCCAGGCTGGAGTGCAGTGGCCGGATCTCGGCTCACTGCAAGCTCCGCCTCCCGGGTTCACGCCATTCTCCTGTCTCAGCCTCCCGAGTAGCTGGGACTACAGGCGCCCGCCACCTCGCCCGGCTAGTTTTTTTTTTTTGTATTTCTTAATAGAGACGGGGTTTCACCGTGTTAGCCAGGATGGTCTCGATCTCCTGACCTCGTGATCCGCCCGTCTCGGCCTCCCAAAGTGCTGGGATTACAGGCTTGAGCCACCGCGCCCGGCCACGCTCCCTTTCTTTTAGACTTTTAAACACAATTTTTTTTTTTTTAATAGAGACAGAGTCTCGCTCTGTCCCCCAGGCTGCAGTGCAGTGGTACGATCTCGGCTCATTGCCAACCCCACACCGCCCAGGTTCAAGCGATTCTCTTGCCTCAGCCTCCCAAGTAGCTGGGACTACAGGCATGTGCCACCACGTCCAGCTAATCTTGTTTTGTGTTTTTAGTAGAGACGGGGTTTCACCGTGTTGGCCAGGCTGTTCTCGGACTCCTGACCTCAGGTGATTCGGCCTCCCAAAGTGCTGGGATTACAGACATGAGCCACCACGCCTGGCCTAAACACAATTTTATTGTGAAAACAAAACTGGATGGTGTAATGATCTTCCATACACAGTCGTCCTGCAGTATTTGTAGGGGGTTGGCTCCGGGACCCCTAAAGATAACAAAATCTGAAAAGACTCAAATCCTTGAGAAAATGGTAAAGTATTTGCATATAAACTCCACGGGCCATCTATATACTTTAAATCATCTTTAGTTTTCTTGTAATATCTAATACCATGTAAATGCTATGGAAATCGTTGTTATGCTATATTAGTTTTTATTTGTATTTTTTATTATCGTATTTTTAAAATATTTTTTCCAGAATATTTTCAACCTGCAGTTGGTTGAATGGGCAGATAGATGCAGAACCCATGGGTAATGAAGGCCAAATGTACTGTCTTGATTCAATAATTGCTATGCTAACATTTCCCCACATTTGCTTTAATTTCAACACACATACACTATAAATATGTGTGTTGCTCTACCATTTGAGATTAAGTTGCAGACATTATAGTAAAGTCGGCATTTCCGATTGGCAGAGGAAAGATGGGCTCTTTAGTAAATTATATTGGGACAGCTGTCCTGCCTCTTTGGGGGAAAATAAATTGTATCCCTATTGAACTCTTTGACCAAAATTAATTCCAGATGAAACAAAAATTTAAATCTGAAAAGTGAAATAATAAAAATGCTCAAGGAAAGTATAGGTGACTATTTTTATAATCCTGGAACAAGAAAAGCCTTTCTAGGCCGGGCGCGGTGGCTCAAGCCTGTAATCCCAGCACTTTGGGAGGCCGAGACGGGCGGATCATGAGGTCAGGAGATCGAGACCATCCTGGCTAACCCGGTGAAACCCCGTCTCTACTAAAAAATACAAAAAACTAGCCGGGCGCAGTGGCGGGAGCCGGTAGTCCCAGCTACTCGGGAGGCTGAGGCAGGAGAATGGCGTGAACCCGGGAGGCGGAGCTTGCAGTGAGCCGAGATCCGGCCACTGCACTCCAGCCTGGGCGACAGAGTGAGACTCCATCTCAAAAACAAAACAAAACAAAACAAAGCAAAACAAAACAAAAAAAGAAAAGAAAAGCCTTTCTAAACATGCCACAAAATCAGAAGTCATTAAAAAATCCAGATAAATATGACAATAAAAATAAATACATGTAGGCCAGGTGTAGTGGCTCACGCCTGTAATCTCAGCATGTTGGTAGACTGAGGCGAGCAGATCGCTTGAGTCCAGAAGTTCGAGACCAGCCTGGGCAACATGGCAAGACCCTGTCTCTAAAAAAAATTTTTTAAAATTAGGCACAACAGTGCGTGCCTGTGGTTCCACCGACTCAGGAGGCTAACGTGGAAGGATTGCTTGAGCCAGGGAGGTGGAGGCTGGAGTGACTCGAGATCATGCCACTGTACTCCAGCCTGGGTGACACAGCAAGACCCTGTTGCAAAAAATGCATACATACACCCATACATATATATGGGTATGTAAAGTGTAAACTGTGCCTCTTTACTGATGTTAAAATGCAGACTTTAAACAAAAAGCAACACACCAGTCATGTGCCACTTAACAACAGGGGCACGTTCCAAGAAATGCATTGTTAGGTGATTTCACTGTTATGAGAACATCATAGAGGGCACTTCCACAAGCCTAGATGGTCCAGTCTCCAACACACCTAGGCTGTATGGTGTAGCCTGTGGCTCCTACGCTACACGGCTGCAGCACAGCATGGCACTGTGCTGGATATGTAGGCAGCTGTAACACAGTCATGAGTATTCGTGCATCTAAACGCATCGAAACATAGAAAAGGTAGAGTAAAAATGTGATATTCTAATTTTATGGGACCACTGTTATACACAATCTGTTGTTGACCAAAATGTGCTAATGTGGTTCATGACTATACCTACGGAGAGCACATCAAGTCAACGGGGAGAATATTTTGTCACGCATTAATAGTAAAAGTAGGTCTCTTAATATACAAAGAGCTCTTGCCGATCAGTTTTTACTGGATGACAAATCTAAGGGCAGAGCTCAGTAACTGGCAGTTCCTGGAAGAACAACAGCCAGTAAGCATGAAGACACGCTCAACTTCAACCACCACCAAAGAAATGTCTGGAAAACAGTGAGTCATCAGCTCCCCTCATGGATCGTCTCAGAGTGGCCAAGACTAAAGTGAGGGATAATCCCTGGGGCTGGGCCGGTGTTGAGAAGCACCTCTCATCTGCCACTGGAAGACAGGAAAGTGGTTCTGCCCTCTTACAGGACAATTGAGAAAAAAAAATTGAAAATAAAACTTTGAACTCCTTTAGACTCAGCTCAGCAATCCTGCGGCCGAAGATTCATCTCACAGAAAAAAAATGCAAGCAAGTGTGCGCGCTGTGGTCTACAGGCATGTTTGCTGCAGCACTGGCGGGAAACCTGGAAATGACGCCCTGCCCACTCGATGCAGGTGGCAGGCGGGCCCTCACAGTGGCACTTAGCCCCTGAGGGTTCTTGGCTTCACCCAGGAAAGAATGCAAAGGCCAGCTGCTGGCATTAGGCAGCCACTTTTCCTGAACTGGGCCAGGGCTAACTCCTCAGCAGTGCACCCAGAGTCCGCAGCATACGGCCTGGGGCAGCTGCACTCACAGCCACTTACACTGACTTCTAATGACATGCACATGAGGGGCGGGTTATTCGGAAATCTCTAGGAAAAAGCAGCAACTTCTAGGTCTTCGCCAAGGCGTTTGTAAACTGTCATGGTGCTGGTGGGAGTGTCTTGTGCTGATGGACAATGAGGCAAGGAGAGGCTGCTTTCAGGGCCATGCGCTAGTTCCCACGGGTTTCCTCCTTCATCCTGTGGGGGCCAGGAATAGGTCCTGCAGGCCTGTGACCTCGCGCTAAGATGAGGATAACGGACAGAGGGTGGAAAACCCCAGCCTGGCCGTGAGGCGTGGTCACAAAGCACAAAGCAGAGGCACCCAGTGACTCCTGCTGCTCAGCACAGGGCCTGGGGCTCAGAGACAGGGTCCTAGGGACTGGGTCCCTGCCGTGCCTTCTGACTCCACGGCACCCTCTCTCACTGTATGGGCTGCTTTGCTTCTGTGCGTTCACATTCTCATCTCGAGGAAGGGAGCACAAGTATCCAGCTTGCCATGGGCTGAAGTGTACCCCCCACACTCATATGCTGAGGCCCCCATCCCTAACGGGATGGTACTGAAACCTGCCCCAGGATTAGACAGGATTTGTTAACCAGCAAAATTTCTTGAGCTCATTTTGCAGGACAGTGGAGAAGAAGACAATTTGCTACAATCCCCTCTATTTGCAACTAAGTGGGCTGCCAGGAGGGACCGGTTGGAGCCAACACGGCTGACGAGTCTGCAGAGTGCACTGACTCACCCACCAGCCACCTTTTGATGTTAGAGGGTCAAAAACCCCACTTCCAGTTCATGCTAATGCCAACTTTTTTTAAAACATGCAACCCACAAAGCCGCATGTAGGCAACAGTGAGTGCCCGAGGGACTCCATAAAGCCCCCTCCTTCCAGCCAATCATTGTCCAGCCCCGGAACCCCACCCTCAAAATCTCTCCCTCACATCTATGGTGCGAGGCCAGCAGGAAGACAGATAGGAACACTTCCTCCAGTCTCCATGTCAATCAACTGGCAATAAAGCCTTCTGGTAGCA
This sequence comes from Theropithecus gelada, assembly GCF_003255815.1. NCBI lineage: Eukaryota > Metazoa > Chordata > Mammalia > Primates > Cercopithecidae > Theropithecus > Theropithecus gelada. The sequence continues at coordinate 6,948,430 of NC_037674.1, forward strand.
AAAACTCGGTGCTTAGGTGTTTGGCTTCTGTTGCTTGAGGGCAAGTGGACCCAGTTTGGTTGGGTGACAGGAGGTCCCCCAGTCTCTGGGCCACGGACCAGCACCTGTCTGTTAGTAACTGGGCCGCACAGCAGGAGGCGAGCAGCAGGTGGGCGGGTGAGCATGACTGCCTGAGCTCCGCCTCCTGTCAGATCAGCAGTGGCATTAGATTCTCAAAGCAGCGCGAACCCTACTGTGAACTGCGCATGCGAGGAATCTGGGTTGCACGCTCCTTATCAGAATCTAACTAATGCCTGATGATCTGAGGTGGAGCTGAGGCGGCAATGCTAGCGCTTGGGAGTGGCTGCAAATACAGATGAACATTAGCAGAGAGTTTTGACAGCACAAAGACCATCATAAATCAATTGCTTGCACAGTCCTATCAAAATCCTATCAGTGAGTGGCAGGTGACAACGAAGCTGTATGCAGTGGCAGGCTTTATCGAGGCAAGTGAGCTGATGGACTTCAATTGTACAGCTGCATCTGGTGGCCTTCAAAGTATGTTTTTTTTTTTTTTTTGAGACGGAGTCTTGCTCTGTCCCCCTGGCTGGAGTGCAGTGGCGCGATCTCGGCTCACTGCAAGCTCCGCCTCCCGGGTTCCTGCCATTCTCCTGCCTCAGCCTCCCAAGTAGCTGGGACTACAGGCACCTGCCACCGCGCCCGGCTAATTTTTTGTATTTTTAGTAGAGACGGGGTTTCACCATGGTCTCGATCTCCTGACCTTGTGATCCGCCCGCCTCGGCCTCCCAAAGTGCTGGGATTACAGGCGTGAGCCACCGTGCCCGGCCCAAAGTATGTTTGCGACAACTTCAAATCTCCATACATTCTGGATTGCAGTCAAGGCAGAATCTCCTGAGAGTGTCCTCAAAGCACTGAAAAGCCCGCTTCCATTTCCAACATCCTGTCTTTGTGAAGCAGGGTTCTCTGCAGTGACAGCGACCAAAACGAGATCACAGAGCAGACTGGACATTAGCAACACACTTCAGGTGTCATCGTCTTCCATCACCACCAGATGGGACCGTCTGGTTGCAGGAAAGCAAGCTCAGGGCTCCCACTGAGTCTACATTATGGTGAGTTGTATAATCATTTCATTATACATTACAGAGTAATAATAATAAACTGTACAATAAATGTAATGCGCTTGAATCATCCCAAAACCATCCCCCAACCCAGACCATGGAAAAATTGTCTTCCACAAAGCCAATTCCTGGTGCCAAAAGAGGGTTGGGGTCCTGAGTGACAGTACCAGGAGGCGGGGCCTTTGGGAAGTGATCAGGCTTCACCAAGCGATGAGGGTCCGGCCCGTGATGGGATTGGTGCTCTTAGAGTGACAGCAGAGAGCTTGTTCTCTCCTCTCTTTCCCCTCTCCCCTCCTCCTGGTCCCCACACAGGGTCCAACCATCTTCCCAACTACCCCATGAAGAGCTTTTTCTTCAACGAAACCTGTCACTTTGAAGTTGCCTGAAGAAATTCACTCCGAAGCAAGCCTGTCATCCAGCTCTAGCTTCCAGGCTTTGAGGAATCCAAAGCCTTGGGTCCCACAGAGAAGAGGTTTCCCTTATTGAAAGAAAAGCCCCTGGTCCTGGTGCCTGAGAGCCCAGCCTCTGATGGACGAGATTCATCTTCACTCATCTCTCTGTAGTTGCTTAAATGACACTGCTCCACATAAAGGGGCAATGTACAAACTCACCATTTTCAGGAGTAAGGAAAGTCTTTTCCTTCTCTTTGGGTTAAAAAAAACAAAACAGTAAATCCTGTGCACCCACCCCCACCCCAAAAAAAACAATGAGTTCATTGTTGAGGGGAAAAAATGTATTTCTGTTTATTTAAAAACAATATTTTGGTTTGTTTACCACATCGAGCCAGCCCCCCGATGCACTGGTTAAAGCTGACTTTCTTTTAGATTCAAAGGAGAAACTCCTCTTCCTGATTTCCTTCTGAACGACAGAGTGTTAAAGTTTTTTTCTCGCACCACGATTGGGCTTGTAGATTTCTTTATCTGTGAAACCATTTGGACTGGCCATAAATGAAAGAAAAAAGCCTTGAGTTGAGAGCGAAATGTCACAGAGCACACGACCGACCTCACAGTGGAATAGGCATGATCACTGATGGCACCGCCCGTGGAAAAAACCTTCGTCCATTTCAGAAATCAATTTTTTGTTTTGTTTTGTTTTTGAGATGGAGTCTCCCTCTGTCACCCTGGTTGGAGTGCGGTGGTATGATCTTGGCTCACTGTAACCTCCGCCTCCCGGGTTCAAGTGATTCTCCTGCCTCAGCCTCCCAAGTAAGCTGGGATTACAGGTGCCCGCCACCACTGCCAGCTAATTTTTCTATTTTTAGTAGAGACAGGGTTTCACCACATTGGCCAGACTGGTCTCCAACTCCTGACCTCTGGTGATCCGCCCGCCTCAGCCTCCCAAAGTGCTGGGATTACAGGAATGAGTCAGCGTGCCCGGCCTCACTTTTCTCTTTTTAAATGATCATTTCTTAGTTGACAATTTGGAGCTTGAGAATGCAGGGACACCACAGGCAGTATCTGACAGCCTCATGAGTGGCAGGAGGCCATGACAACCCCCTCACCAGGTGCCTGCACAGGAGCAGGGAAGTGTGAGCTACATGTAGAGAGAGGATCATAAAAACAGGCCCAAGAACAAAGTGGCCAGAGCTCTCCTGACCTTACAGAATTCCCGTTTCTGTGTTTCCTGTGCAATGCCCTTCACATGGCCTGCTTGAGACCTCCCATCAGGCCAGTTTGGGGTCCCTTAGGGGACGGTGTAGAACCCAGGAGGGAAGGGCTGGCTCTTCTCTGGGATCATGTCAAGGGGACCAGAGCTGCTGGGGCCCCACCTCGTCTGAAAACAACACACAGAGCAGGGCAGAGCCAAGCCAAGGTGAGAAAGGAAAGTGGAGTCCTAATCACACTATTTGAGGATGCCTGGATCCAGCTGCACCTGAAGCACTCCTCGGCTGTGCTGGTTATGCAGGAGAGTCCTTTCCTCTTTTGGGGCCTAGATTTCTATCACTGAGCTCCAAGTAAGCAGACATAAAACCCAAAGGCTGCCCAGCACTCTGGGCTTGGAAATCAACTCCGCCTCCAGTCTCTGTCTTGGGGGTTCCAATGTGGAGACACACATAAGCCCTACTGCTGATGTGTTTACATGGTAAGCTTTTGTTTTCCTGCTCCCTGAGCTTAGGTAAGGGCAGATACTCAAACACCTGCACATGCATTTGTTCCCAAGCCACACTAGAGATTTCACTGTAAGCTTGACGTGTTTATGATATGACAGCAATTGCCACCTCCACCCCCAGGTCACAAAGGCTGGCCTGGCAGGGAGCCCGAGCTCTGGGACTGCCGTCCCATGCTGGCCCTCCCTTCCTGTCACTGCCAGCCACTGTCTTCCTCCCCACACAGGCCTCCACAGCTCCCGGATGCTCCTGTCACTGTGTTTGGCAGTCCCAGGTCTCACTCTGCAGCAGGCAGCACCTTCCCTGCTGCCACCGTCTCCTCCCTGCGCCTCACCCTGGGACCTCGCCCTTCACCTTCTGACTCCTGGTGGGTTTGACCTCGTGTGGCAGGGCGGGGAGTGGCGGGAGCTGCAGGAGGCCGAGAGCAGGAGAGCAAGGCAACTATCCCCATGCCACCCCCGGCTCCCTCCACACAGGGTCCCTGCAGGGTCACCGGGTGGCAGCACCCTCCCATGTAAGGCCGTGCTCTGGCCAGGCAGCCCTCACCAGGAAGCTGCCCCTGCAGCTACTGCCACTCATTTCTCCAGGGAACTGTTCATCTGCCATGAGGTCCTCAGCTCCCTGTTTTTGCTACAAGGACCCTGGCCAACACACCTACTGGTCAGGCAGCCCTCTGGCCTGCAGCCATGGCTCCACCACCAGCCCGCCTCCCCACCGGACAGGCCTCCTGTCAATGGAACCTGTTAGTTTCCCTGGGGTCTCTCTTCCTCCCACCTGAGCCACCACCACACCAGCCCCTGTGAGGTGATGCCTCCCGTTTTCCCAGAAGCAGTCTCCTCTCCCTGGATGCTCTTCCCCCTTCCCTGGGGACCGCTTTATCACTCAACTCCCCCTTCCTCCATGAAGCCCTCCCGGACTGCTGCCAGCGGCGACCCCCTGTGGACTTGACCCCACCCCTTCATGTGCACCTAAGACCCCTCCATCCTCTGTGTTTCCCAGCCACCAGCATCCCCTGCCTGACCTGCACACAGACGGTGCCCAAGCAATGCTCAAGTCTACAGACTCATCTGTTTGCTAAGGCCAAAATGGTAGAGAAAAGCAGTTGGGTTGGTTTTAGAAATGATTATTCTAAGATTAAAGTGCCAAATCAACACATTACCTGTGAAGGAGAAGAAATGTTCACATATCAAAACTCATTAGCTCTGATAGAAAAAGAAGACATGGCCACCAGCAGTTTTACAGTAAGTATCTGTGAAATGCCACACAGCTTCCTCCTATCCCTCTGAATCACTATTCATTCTTCCTGGCTGCCCTGGGCTGAGTGCTGAGGAGGTCTAGCACCATCAGAGCCGCAGGAGCAGCTGTCCATTAGCCGCATTTCGCACGCTGGAGGGAGCTGCAATTAGGTTGAGCTATCAGAGGGGGTTTCCATAAATCTTCTGGCATTCTGCTTAATGATCCTCAGCTATCCTTTCTTCCCTTTGCAGGCAAGAGCTGGGAGGCATTCTGTGGACCAAAAGTACTTTGTTCTGCAGAGCACTTTTGGCCTATGTGGGAGGATGCCCTGGCACACGGGGAGAGGCCATAGGCATGTGTTCATTAGGCACTTTCTCCCGCAGACCTCTGAGTCCCGAGCCTCCCCCGCCAGTTTCCATTTGCAGAGACCCCATTCACACGTAGCTATTTTATACATGCTCCTTGATAATCAAACCAGAACTGCTTGGACATCTGTATGGCTATTTTGGGGCTTCTAGGAGACTGAGGAAAACAACCTCATTTTCAACAGTCCACAAAGATGTGACATCATTCTGAACAGTAAGGCTGGCTGGGCTCAGTGACTCATGTCTGTAATCCCAAAACTTTGGGAGGCCAAGGCTGGAGGAACACTTGAGCCCAGGAGTTTGAGACTAGCTTGGCCCACATGGTGAGACCCCCTTGCTACAAAAAAAAAAAAAAATTTTGAGACGTTACTTCGCTTTTCTTGCCCAGGCTGGAGTGCAATGGCACGATCTCGGCTTACTTGCAACCTCTGCCTCCTAGGTTCAAGCAATTCTCCTGCCTCAGCCTCCTGAGTAGCGGGGACTACAGGCTGTACCACCACGCCCGGCTAATTTTGTATTTTTAGTAGAGAAGGGGTCTCCAGGTTGGTCAGGCTGGTCTCCAACTCCCCACCTCAAGTGATCCGCCCGCCTCTGCCTCCCAAAGTGCTGGGATTACAGGCGTGAGCCACCGAACCCGGCCAAAAAAAAAATGTTTCTAATTATAAAAAGAGAGTAAGGCTTTCCAGGAGGCCAAGCAAGTGTGGTGATTGCGCTGTGAACCGTGAGGGACCAATTCCGCAGCATTTACAAAACCCCCCGCTGGGACTCGGCACAGAGCCGTTCCTTCAAATCTCAGCCGCGGCAGGGGCAGAAGCAAGGCACCTCTGAGGCGCATCACTTTGGTTTGTTTGCTTTGGTTTGACCCCAGGCGGGAAAATCCCGGCCTGGTTCTCCTCCTCCTCTCCCTCCCGCTCCCCTCAGCTCTTTCCTAGAAACTGCTCCGGACAAAGCCGGGGCCCCGCTGCGCTGCAGCCTCCCAGGCCCTCCACGCCGGCCTCCCTGCCTCCTCCCCGGCAGCTCCCTCGCCCCGCGGGCAGCCTCCACGCTCACCACCCTGCAAACCCCTATCCCTCCGGGCCGGAACACCCCAGCTCTAGGGCTGGCGGTGCAGGGCGCCGAGGGCTGGGTGCCCAGGAGATCCACAGCTCCCTGCACTTGATCTGCAGTGGTTCCGGAAGGAAACCGCCGCCTCCTTCAATTTTGCTCTGTGACGGGGTCTGCGTTGTGTCGCCCAGGCTGGCGTGCGGTGGCGCGATCTCGTCTCACTGCAGCCTCGACCGTCCCCGGCTCAGGTGATCCTCCCACCTCAGCCTCCCCGAAGTGCTGGTACCACGCCCGGCTAATTTTTAAATTTAGTGTAGAGATGGTGGGCGGTTGGAGTGAGGTCTTACTATGTTGCCAAGGCGGGTCTCGAACTCCTGGACTCCAGCGATCCTCCCGCCTCGGCCTCCCCAGGTGCCAGCCGCCTCCCTATTTGCTGTCTGTCTGGGGCTTTGCCCTCTGGCGGGCTCCGCGGCAGTGAGCGGCCCCTCGCTGCGGGTGGACCTGCTCCGTGCGAGTCGCGCGGGCTCGCGGCGGCCAGGAGCCTGTGGGACGCTGCGTGGGAGCTCCCATCCCGCGGTCCCAGGACCCCCGGCAGCAGCTGCCACGCTCAGGGCGGAAAGTGCCTGGGTGCCCAGAGCAGGGGCCTGCGGAGGGACCCCCCCAGGAGGACGGCACTGCAGGGCGGCGAGGAGGCAGGGGCTGCGGGACGCCGAGGGCGGGGACGGGGGCGGTGCGCTGGAGACCCCGAGGCCAACCGTGGGGTGAGCAGGGGAGGAGGGGAGGGCGCGGCCGAGGGGCCCAGAGCTGCAGCGCGAGGTCGGAGACACGAAGGGTAGCCGCGCCCAGGCCCTGGAGCGGCCGGGGAGGTTCCGAGTCCGGGGCTGCGGGAAGGGGAAGCCAGCGGGGCGGAGGCTGGCGGAGGGGCGGGCCCCACGGAAGGGGCGGGCAGAGGGGGAGAGAGGAGCCCGGGGGAGCGGTGGCTAGGAGGCCGCGGGACTGGGCAGAGCCAGGGCGCCACAGGTGTGGGGCGCTAGTGCGAGAGGCGGGGGCCGCAGGGAAGGAAGGGAGGCCGGCGGGGGAGGCCCGCCCCTTCCTCCGCGCCCCCTCCTCCCTCTTTCCCTCCCCCTTTTTCCTGCTTCCCTCCCTCCACGCCCCCTCCTTCCCTCCGCGACCCCTCCCTCCTTGCCTCCCTTTCCCTAGGGAAGAGTGCCCCTTCTTTCACTCTCCCTTACATCCCTCGATATTCTTAATCCCTCAGGCGGCTGGTCTCACAGGAATTTAGAAGAAAGAAAAAATCTGATTAGAAGTCTGTGGTCAAGCCGGGCGCAGTGGCTCACGCCTGTAATTCCAGCACTTTGGGAGGCCGAGGTGGGCGGATCGCGAGGTCAGAGGTTCGAGACCATCCTGGCCAACATGGTGAAACCCCGTATGTATTAAAAATACAAAAATTAGCTGGACATGGTGGCGGACGCCTGTAGTCCCAGCTACTCGGGAGGCTGAGGCAGGAGAATCGCTTGAACCCGGGAGGCAGACGTTGCAGTGAGCTGAGATCGCGCCACTGCACTCCAGCCTGGGCGACAGAATGAGACTCTGGCTCAAAAATAACAATAACAACAACAACAAAAAAACCTCTGTGCTCAGGCAGCAGGACAGGGTGGAGCGTTTGCTGCTTCCAGCTGGGGTAGTAAGGAGTTGATAAAGGCTTCCTGGCCCCCTGGGGCACATGCCTTGACCGCTGGCAAAGCACCCCCATCCTCTGCAGGCTGGGGAAGGGCTGAGTCCCACGCACCCTGGGAGGCGGGAAGTATCCCAGGACACATTTCCTCAGTCACCCTCCTGCCTGACCCACCAGAGAAATGGGGGCGGGGCCCACACGCTCTGGTTTCTCCAGATTTCCTGGATTGCCCTGAACACACACACAGCAACAGGACAGCGGTACTCAAAGGCTACTGCATCCCAAACTCAACCTTCAGAGAAATGGTAGATCTTACCAAAGCAATGTCCCTGTGAAACCGCCTTTACAAAATTATAACAGACAGCTATGACAGTGAAAGAGATCTGACCTAACTGACTCCATCTTGCTTCCAACCCCCAAGCTGTCCTTGTTCATTCCTGGGCATGAACTAACTTTGGGAGGAGCTTGGTTTATTGTTTTGCTTTGAAACAAAGACAATAACAGCCCTTTCCCAAAACAAACTCCCTGCCTGCCTGGGAACAACACTGCCTTTGCAGGACTAACAAATTAGCTACAAGACTAGAAATTAGGGTTTAGGAGTCATGCAGCTGGAGCCTGCAAGATTCGGAGCCTTCCCAAATTGCTCCTGGGGATAACCTCCGTATGGTAAGGCCTGAGATCGGTGCTTGAGATGATTTGTAGACTCGGCACATGATGATCGATGATGGGCTGGCACCACCCAGATTGATAAACTGGCTCATCTGGTCTTGTGGCCCCTTCCCAGGAACTGACTCAGCCAAAGAGGACAGCTTCGACTTTCTGTGATTTTGTCAGAGGTGTGTGAACCACAGCAACTCCATCTTGAATAGGGGCTGGGTAAAATAAGGCTGAGACCTACTAGGCTGCATCCCCAGGAGGTTAGGCATTCTTAGTCACAGGATGAGGTTGGAGGTCAGTACAAGATACAGGTCATAAAGACCTTGCTGATAAAACAGGATGTGGTAAAGAAGCCAGCCAAAACCCACCAAAACCAAGATGACGACGTCTTATAATGAGTCTCATGAGCTGTGGTCGTCCTCACTGCTTATTATACTCTAATTATAATGTTCAGCATGCTAAAAGACACTCCTACCAGCACCATTACGGTTTACAAATGCCATGGCAACATCCAGAAGTTACCCCATATGGTCTCAAAGAGGGAGTCACCTTCAGTTCTGGAAATTGCCTGCGCCTTTCCTGGAAACCTCATGTACAATCCACCCCTTGGTTAGCGTATAATCAAGAAATAACTCAGTAAACTCTCTCGAGCAGCTCATGCCACTGCCCTGCCTATGGAGTTGCCAACTTGATGGACTCGCCCTGAATTCTTTCTTGTGTGAGATCCAAGAACCCTCTCTTGGTGTCTGGATTGGGACCCCTTTCCAGGAACATTTTTATCTTCCACCCAACCAATCAGTGTTCCCCATTTTCCAGCCTCCCCCAACCCTCCAAATTATCCTCAAAAACCCAGATCCCCAAGTTTTCGGGGAGTCTGGTTTGAGTAGTAATAAAACTCCAGTCTCCTGTACAGCCGGCTCTGCGTGAATTAAAGTCTCCACTGCAATTCCCCTGTCTTGATCAATCGGCTCTGTCTAGGCAGTGGGCGTGGAGAGCCCGCTGGGTGATTACACATGGACGGTGTGTGGTGCCTCCATGTTCAAGCAGCCTGAAGGCTCCCTGGTCGAGGCACCCTGGATAACTGGAATTTCCCATACTTGATTTGACTTTTAGAAAAAAAATAAAATAGAGAATGCAACAGTATTTTTCTTTATTTTTTCACCTGGAAATCATTTTTAACCTTTGAGGGCAGTCAAGGACCCATTTGAAAATTGGACAACTGATTTCCTCAGAAAAGCAGACCTTAAAAATAAAAATTATACATGCCATTTTGGGATCCATAGGCCCTCGGATAAGAATCCCTGTAGTAAACCGGGCACGGTGGCTCATGCCTGTAATCCCAGCACTTTGGGAGGCCAAGGCGGGTGAATCACTTGAGGCCGGTAGTTTGAGATCAGCCAGGCCAACATGGCAAAACCTCGTCTCTACTAAAAATACAAAAAATTAGCCGGGTGTGGTAGCGTGTGCCTGTAATTCCAGCTACCCGGGAGGCTGAGGCATGAGAATCGTTTGAACCCAGGAGGTGGAGGTTGCAGTGAGCCGAGATCGTGCCACTGCACTCCAGCCTGGGCGACAGAGTGAGATGCTGTTTCAAACAAACAAACAGAAAAAGAATCCCTGCAGTAAACTGTCTCCTTCCAGCCCCTGGAAGCCATGGCAGCCAGCTGTGCCCACTGCCAATTCTGTCCTACTGTAGGTGGAATTGAAGGCAGATGGGGGCTCCTTGGGGGAAACTGGTGTGTGCTGCCTTTGATGGGGATCACAGCCTCTCAGCCTCTGAAGCTGGGAGACTCGCTGGGATCACCTGTCCAAACAGAGAGCCCACGAGGACCCCAGAGAGCTTCAGGGGAAATGAGTGGCTCAGATCTGGAGCCAGTTTTATGTTAAAAGGTTTATCTTCTTAATAAAGGCCCATTGGGGCCCAGATGAGTAATGAAATGTTGGAGCAGCAAAGCAAACAAAAGCCACCCTGCTGAGAAATGAAGAATGGGCTTGAGCTGTTTTTACTCAAACACTTCTCACACCAAATGTGGGATCTTGTCCACACCAGCCAGTTCTCCAGGACCAACTGGGTGTCCTGTGATTCAATTCAGTTCTGACACTAACTAATGTCAGACTGAACAGGTTCAAGGGCTCGGTCCCACAAGATTGCCTACACCGCAGACGCCAGTCACAAGTCTTAGGTACTCAGAGAACCTACACTTCTGTCCGACTTGGCTACCAAGTCAGGAGGTTCTTACAATCTCCACCTCCCTCAGGTCAATAATTGGCTAGAACAGCTCACAGAAATCAAGAAAACACTTATTTACTATTACCAGATTATTACCATGGACACAGACAAACAGCCAGGGCTAGGTCTGGAAGGGTCCCGAGCCCAGGAGTTTCTGTCCCCATGGAGTCGGAGGTGTGCCGCCCTGTCAATACACGGTCGTGTTTGCCAACCTGGACGTTCTCCAGACTCCATTGTTCAGGAATGTTCAGGGAGTTTTCATGACATGGGCATGATTCATGATTCATTAATCATTGACCACTGGTGATTAACTCAATCTCCAGCCTGTCTCCTCTCCCCAGAGGAGGTTTGCAGGGAGTAGGGCTGAAAGTTCCAACCCCCTAATCCTGCCTTGGTCTTTCCGGGACCAGCCCTCATCCTGAAGCTGTTCGGGGGCTCCCAGCCTCCAGTCATCTCATTAGTACACAAAAAACATTCATTCTTCTCACTGCAGAGATTCCAAAGGTCTTAGGGTCTCTGTGCCAGGAACGGGGACCGGGCTTCACATCTCAGCCTTCCCCAGGCATGACGCCCTGGGCAGCTCATGGTCCTCTGTGCCTGGGGTACTAGGACCCCTCACGGCAGGCCCTTTGGGTAGACTCCTTGGAGGGACCCAAGCAATTCTGTGCCACAATTTTTGTTGTTCTTTTCTTTAAAGAGAGCTCCTGGGTGGCATAAACCTCAGGCCCCACACATCCACTTCAGCGTGTAATAATTTGGCTTTTCTCACCCCAGAAGTGACAACAGTGCCCTGAATGAGTAACCCCCAGTCCAGCAACCTCTTAAGTGGCAGCATTGTAAGTCGAGAGCATATTCAATTTCCAAGGCCGGCCTGTGTTCACAAATACCTAGTCCTCAAAAGGGCTGAAACATCTTGTGATTCAAGCTTCCCCCTGGCTCGGGGTTTCCATAGATCCCTGGGAATCACCGCTGGAACCACTGTTCTGGGCGAGACCCTTCATGCGTCCTGCCCCAGAGCCATCTCACTTCTAGGCAGCGTGGACTTGCCTCTGGAACCCTGTTTGGGAACCCAGGCACCTTTCTCTGTTGCTCACCTTCCCTCTCCCCTGTCTGCCAACCACACTGCTGTTGCCTCCCTTCAGTCCCCAGCCCCAACCATGGATCCTGGCTTTTGACAGGCTGCATTTAGCCTAGATTAAAATGGCTTTAGAATAAGAAATTCAAAATCTGCATGTCACTCCAGTTTATCATAAATACAAGATGCAATAAACTTTCTTATCTTGACAGCTGAGCTGACATGGCTTCGGAATGAATAGCATCTTGAAGTCCTGACTCACGATGAAAGCGCATGGGGATTGCAGGGACAGGCTGGAGTGTCATTTTTAAGCACAGCCAACATGCTTTTGACAGGGCAAACACACCGTGGGATCGGCTCTTTGCTGCTCTAGACAGCCACTACCACGTACAGCTAATGCTTCATTATTTATGGTAATAGGGACGGGGATGACATGGATCATTGAAATCAGCATGTCATTAACAAATAAGACGCACTGAGGAAGTAATTCAATCACCTCTCTCCAGGCTCCTTTTAAGGGAGCTGCTGGAAAACCCTCTACAGGTCCTCCCTTCAGGCCCTGCATCCAATGAATGAGGTGGTGGACAGCGTCCACTCCTTTCCTCCAGGAGCCTCCTGGGGAACCAGACAAAGGTCACCTCTGGTTAAGCCTCGGATGTGATGGGGAATTCCTTAAGAACTCTCAGTCCATTTTCTGTTGCATATAACAGAATATTTGAAACTGAGTAATTGCTAAGAAATGAAATTTGTTTCTCACACTTCTGGAGGCTGGGAAGTCCGAGGTTGAGTGGCTGCATTTCGTGAGAGCTTCTTGCTGGTGGGGACTCTCTGCAGAGTCCCAAGGTGGTGCTGGGCATCACATTGCGGGGCGGGGGTTGTGGGGACTCTCTGTAGAGTCCCAAGGTGGTGCTGGGCATCACATTGCGGGGCGGGGGTTGTGGGGACTGAGCATGCTGGCCCATGTCTCTTCCTCTTCTTATAAAGCCACCAGTTCCACTCTGTGATAACACATTAATCCGTTAACCCACCAGTCCATTAGTTCATGAGTGGGTTAATCCATTCACAAAGGCAGAGCCGTCATGACCCAATCGCCTGTATTTGTTTGTTTGTTTGTTTGTTTTGTTTTTGAGATGGAGTCTAGCTCTATCCCCCAGGCTGAAGTGCAGTGGCATGATCTCGTCTTACTGCAACCTCTGCCTCCCGGGTTCAATCAAATCTCGTGCCTCAGCCTCCCAAGTAGCTGGGATTACAGGCATGTGCCACCATGCTCAGCTAATTTTTGTATTTTTAGCCCTTTGAATCTTCCCTAGTCATAGTTATGGGAGTGGGAGAAGAGGAATTTTGTGGAGGGGCAATAAATGATGACTACGGAAGATTCAAAGGGCTTGAAGAACATACCACGGTCTGCGGTAAAGTCTTTTGGGGCCTGCAGAGCAGACAATGGTTTGCGACAAATTCTGTCTAGGTGTGTTGACAGACTTTAGTTTTCCTTCCTGAGATATGGGTGCAGTTAATGAAAACTCAGGAAAGTGACTGAAGGTGATTGTTTTCCTTCGTAGGCCCAGACTTTAGACAGATGGGGGAATGTCAGGGAAGCCTATGCTTTGGGCAGGAGGGAGGAGAGACACCTTGAAGCTCTTCTTTCAGTTCAGCATGTACAAAGCATTAAATGTGGGGCATCAGCTTCCGAACCCCAGCAATGTTTTCAAAGTTAATCCATGTTGTAGTATCCATCAGTATTTCACTCCTGTTGACTGCAAATAGTCTCTTGTTGTATCGATATATACCACAACGTGTTCACTTATTCATCAGTTTGAGTGGTTTCCACCTTTTGGCTCTTATGGAGGAGTACTGCTAGGAACATTCATGTACAAGTTTCTGTGTGGACATGTTTTCATTTGTCTTGGGATATACCTAGGAGTGGAATTGCTGGGTCGTGGAAATTCCATGTTTCACTTTTTGAGGACTCACCAAACTGTTTTCCAAAGTGGCTCCATCTGCCGGAAAGTGCGGTTCTCCTTTTCTGCTGTGTGATTGTTCTTGTTTATTTCTGGTGCGTTTCCCTGGACTGGCAATAGCAGACAATGCAGTGGAGGCCTAAGGGCCTAAGCAGCATATTGGTTGTGCAGATCAACTGCTCCCTCTTCTGTTGCTAGAGTGAAGGGCAGTTTCTTTAATCAACAACACCCTTTCTCTTCTGTGATTGATTGCTAGGGTGCTCTCTTGCTTCAGCTGGATCCTTTTTAAGCCACTTTTGTCTTCTGCCTTCTAGATGCGGTGTAGACATGAGCAATGGGTGTCTGCTCTCCTTGCTCACCTGTACAGTTTTAAGGAGAATGGGTAGGGAGATTCTAATTTAGACAGCTGCCACTATCCTTTGGGGCATAGTTTCAGGTAGTGGGAAATGATATGGGGTGAAGAAAACAGGCCAAGATGTAGAGTAAATAGCGACTCTACATCTATAGGATATAGGATGTTTTTATGCATTGAAGATTCAAAGGGCTCCCAAAAAGATACGTTGAAGACGGCCGGGCACAGTGGATCACGCCTGTAATCCCAGCACTTTGGGAGGCTGAAGTGGGTGGATCACCTGTGGTCAGGAGTTTGAGACCAGCCTGGCCATCATGGTGAAACCCCGTCTCTACTAAAAAAATACAAAAATTAGCCGGGCATGGTGGTGGGCGCCTGTAATCCCAGCTACTTGGGAGGCTGAGGCAGGAGAATCACTTGAACCTGGGAGGCAGAGATTGCAGTGAGCTGAGACCACAAGCCATTGCACTCTAGGCTGGGTGACGAGAGCAAAACTCCGTCTCTAAAAAAAGGAAAAAAAAGATATGTTGAAGCCCTAACCTGGCACCTGTGAATGTGACTTTATTTGGAAATAGGGTCTTCACAGTAGTAATCAAGTTAACGTGAGGTCATGGTGAATTAGAGTGGGTCCTAATCCAGCGTGACTGGTGTCTTTATAAGAAGAGAAGGGTCACAGACACATAGTGGGAGCGCCAGGTGACACTGGAGGCAGAGATTAGAATGACGCGGCTATAAACTAAGGAACATGAAGGGTTTATGGGAACCACCAGAAGCTGAGAAAGATACGTAAGAGAGATTCTTTGTCAGAGCTTTCAGAGCAAGAGAGCACGGCCCTGCAGACACCTTGATTTTGGATTTCTGGCTCCAGAACTGTGAGAGACCACATTTCTGTTGTTCATGCCATCCAGTCTGTGGTTACAGCAGCCCTGGGAAACTAAGATGTCAAGGAAAGCCACTCCAGGAGCTGAGATCTCAGGGAAGAGCTTTCTCAGCAGAGGACATAACAAGTGCAAAGTCCTCAGGTAGGGACTGGCCTGGCAGGCCCAAGAAACAGGGATGCTGGAGGACTGGTGCAGTCACAGCGAGGACTTCAGATTTTTCTATTTTTTATTTTTTGAGATGGAGTCTCGCTCTGTCGCCCAGGCTGGAGTGCAGTGGTGTGATCTTGGCTCACTGCAAGCTCCGCCTCCCGAGTTTACGCCATTCTCCTGCCTCAGCCTCCTGAGTAGCTGGGACTACAGGCGCCCGCCACCACGCCTGGCTAATTTTTTCTATTTTTTAGTAGAGACGGGGTTTCACCATGTTAGCCAGGATGGTCTCGATCTCCTGACCTCGTGATCCGCCCGCCTCGGCCTCCCAAAGTGCTGGGATTACAGGCGTGAGCCACCGCGCCTGGCTGAGGACTTCAGATTTGATTCCACACGGGAGAGGAGGTTATTGTAAGCAGGGAATAGCACAGTGAGATTTTCATGATCAAAATAGTCTAGCTTGTCTATGGAAAACAGAATTCGGGAGAGAAGACAATGGGGGAGGCATGACCCGTAGAAGGCCACTGTAACTGTCCAGGAACGATGGTGGCATCTGGGAGAGGGTGGAGGTGAGTTGGGGGGAGGTGTAATGAAGGTAGATTTGGAAAACAGAGTCAGTAATATTTCTGATTGGTTAGATGGGTGAGAGAGCATGAGGGGAGTCAAGTCTGACGGCTAGATCACTGGCCTGAGCTGCTGGTGACACCTCTGCTGGGATGAAGGTGGCTGGGGAGGAGGGATAATGAGAATTTAGTTTTTGGCATGTTACCTTTGAAATGCTGATTAGACATTCAAGTGTATAAACAATTTTTTTTTTTTTTTTTCCACAAAAGATGATGTAGGCCAGGTGCGGTGGCTCATGCCTGAAATCCCAACACTTTGGGTTGAGAGGCTGGAGGATCACCTGAGGTCAAGAGTTCGAGACCAGCCTGGCCAACATGGTGTAACCCCATCTCTACTAAAAATACAAAAAAACATTAGCTGGGTGTGGTGGTGTGTGCCTGCAATCCCAGCGACACAGGAGGCTGAGGCACAAGAATTGTTTGAACCCGGGAGGCGAAGGTTGTAGTGAGCCAAGATCGCACCACTGTACTCTGGCCTGGGCGACAAAGCAAGACTCAGCCTCAACAACAACAAAAAAGATGATGTAAACAGGCTCCTTGCATTCCTAACCTACACGTGCCTATGATTTGCATAATGCAGCCAGGAACATAGGAACCTTCAAAGCAGGTCCTCTAAATGTGTTTAACCACAGAAGCAGGAGAAAAGTCATTACGTTAGAGTCCAAGATGTGCCTCCCAGCTTTGCTCTGTGCTGCCTGCATGAGGAACCGTGGCATGGCAGTCGGCACACTGTTCAGGAAGAAAGAGATCTCAGCCAGCGACTCAGAGTCAGCACAGCTCTCCAAATATGACTTTATGACATTTCAGAGCACAACCCAGTTTTCCTGCCAGGAGGAGATTCAGAGGGGTGTAAGCGTTCTCTGGAGGGTCTCCATTACCACCACCAAGAAAACAAGTGGTAGCGATTGATGTCTGCTACCCGCCATGAATGACCGTGTCACCCCTCCAGAGACAGCCATTTTACCTAGGGGAGCGCGATGGCTAGTTAACAAAGACAGACACCAGAAGAGCTGAGCAAGATCTGCATTTTGCCTATATTGCAAGTACCCAGCAGCTGCTCTGTAAGTGGTATTCAGGGCATGAAACCTATGGTGTATTTTTTTTTTTTAAACCGTTGAACTAGGCTCTGCTGCTAGAGAACTTCTCCCACACAGCCAGATACACAGAAGAAAGGCACTAGCAGAGAGGAAGGTGCAGGCAAGAGATGGCATGAGATGGAGCACTGCCCCTGCAGAGGTCTCTGGCTGGGGGCCAGTGCCCAGAGGGCAGAGCTAGCCATGAACTCCCTAGGTGTGGGAGAGGATGGGAGGGTGGGCACAGCTGCCCCTCACTCGGAGCAAGTTCCCAATCAATGACTGCAATGTTCTCTTTGAAGTGGAAAGAGAGACTTGAGGGCTTCAGAAAACCAGAGACTTGAAATAGCCACTCCAGAAAGCGGCAGAGAAAGTTGGATTGGGGACACTCCAGGATTGCTGGGCACAGCTGCATCCCAGACAATGTAATGTCTGACTTTGAGGTTTCTCTCTGGCAGTGCCCAACAGTGCCTGCCCAGAAACAGAAAAGGCCGAAGTTTGGTCCATTCAGGCCAAATTTGGTCAGATAAGTATCAAAAGACAAAGGGCCAAGCAAGTTCTAAATATTGCCAAAGACCCTGAGACTGGCTGAGGACCCAGTCAATGCAGGCTGTTATAACCATCACAAAACCCACATTTTAGGGCGTCCAACCAGGTCCCACAGTCCAATGCGGGTCCGAGTCAGTGGGCAGGTTTGTGTTGGGGATAATGGCTCCCTCTACTCCATCATGTGGGCACCCAGGCCACACCCACACTGCCATCTTCCACACGCGGCTTCTGAGTCTCCCAGCATTGGCATCCAGCCCAGGGAGGGAACATCAGGCAGTGCGCAGGAGCGCTAAAAAAAAAAAAAAAAGGAGAGAAAAAGAAAAAAGAAAGAAAGAAAAAGAATCCGCCACAGAAAATTATAGTTGGCTTGCAAACCAACCCCAGCTACTGCCCAGACCCACTGGGAAAGAGCAGCTGCGGGTTCTTCAGTTTGGTGCAGTGAAGTTTAAAGAGATAGAGCAACTTAGCTGTCGACCACAGACCAGCGTGCACCTCTCACATCTAAGGTGTGGAATGACCACGTACACATCAACACAGCCGTCCCTACTCACAGCCACAGTTGCAGAGCCATGCCGCAGAATTAAAAGCTCACAGCATTGAGAAAATGCGGCACTTAATGTTTATAGCACAAAGGAATTCACATTTAAGAATGCATCAGATTGTAATATATGCCAGGAGGAATTTATTGTCAAAATATGAGGCTTCATTCCCCCCATGCTATTTTTTTTTTTTTTTTTTTGAGACGGAGTTTCACTCTTGTTTCCCAGGCTGGAGTGCAATGATGCAATCTCGGCTCACTGCAACCTCTGCCTCCCGGATTCAAGTGATTCTCCTGCCTTAGCCTCTCAGGTAGCTGGGATTACAGTCTCACACCACCATGCCCAGCTAATTTTGTATTTTTAGTAGAGACGGGGTTTGTCCATATTGGTCAGGCTGGTCTTGAACTCCTGACCTCAGGTGATCCGCCCGCCTCATCCTCCCAAGGTGCTGGGATTACAGGCGTGAGCCACCGCCCACGCCACCCCCACCCCCGTGCTGTTTATTACTAAAAATGATTCTTAGAAGACATGTCTCCCTCTCCTAAAGTTCTCCCTATATCCTTGTGAAGCACACTGATCATGTGTGTGTGTGCTGCATGGAGAGGCTGAGGCCCAGAGCAACTACAGCAGATCAAGTGCCCTGGTGGGTACAGAGCTCAGCTGGGCTGGGCACGGGGTTCCGGGCAACCATTAGAATCGGGAGCCAGTCCTGGCCGGGCGCGATGGCTCACGCCTGTAATCTTAGCACTTTGGGAGGCTAAGATGGGCGGATCACCTGAGGTTGGGAGTTCGAGACCAGCCTTACCAACATGGAGAAACCCTGTCTCTACTAAAAAGAAAATACAAAAATTAGCTGGGCATGGTGGTGCATGCCTGTAATCCCAGCTACTCGGGAAGCTGAGGCAGGAGAATTGCTTGAACCCAGGAGGTGGACGTTGCGATAAGCAGAGATCACGCCATTGCACTCCAGCCTGGGCAACACGAGCGGAACTCCATCTCAAAAAAAAATAGTAATAATCGGGAGCCAGTCCTTATGGATTCGTGTGTGTGGCATGGATGGAGAGGTGCAGCAGAGAGCCGACAGAGTTGTGAACACTGCTGGCCGAGGTGTCCCCGTGCAACCCAGGCAGGCTTCTGAGAAGAAGAGGCAGTCTTCTGCGTGGAGCCAGGTTGCAGGGCGCAATCCACTAAAATGGTGGACCTGTCAAGAATGTCACAAAGACCGTACAAAGGAGGGGCGAGGATGGTCATGAATATCACTGTGCTGGGACATAAATTTATCCTATCATAAAAAATATTTTTATTTGGGGAAAATCCGACATCTGATTTTTTAAAAGCATGCACAATAAGACCGCAGCAAAACCAAAACTTTTGGATCTATACACTGTTTCTTCTCCCAGAATCTCCATTTTCCTGTAATAACCCATGGCAGAGTAGCTTTGTGAGCACTCGGTTATGCAGCTGCATTTTCTTTCTTTCTTTCTTTCTTTTTTTTTTTTTTTAAATTTGAGACAGGGTTTTACTTCTATCACCCAGACTGGAATGCAGTTGCATGATATTGGCTCACCACAACCTCCACCTCCTGGGCTCAAGCAATCCTCTGGCCTCGGCCTCCCCAGTCGCTGCGATTACAGGCACCCACCACGACTCCCAGCTAATTTTTGAATTTTTAGTAGAGACGGGGTTTCCCCATGTTGCCCAGGCTAGTCTCAAACTCCTGGCCTCAAGTTATCTGCCTGCCTCAGCCTCCCAAAGTGTTGGGATTATAGGAGTGACATACCATGCCTGGCCCATTTTCTTTAAGTACATAGTTTTCTGACGTCTTGGGTAGACATGGACATGGAAAACGTGGTGTTTTAAAGGTTAATGCATGTGTCACTGACAACGTTTGTATTCAAATGGAACAGAACAGTTATTCCATTGGGCAACAGTTTTCACACTACTTTAATAATGACCCTTCGAGTAAACAGTAATAATGGAGACTGTCAGCCATTGGTTTTATGATTTCTGGGTATTTTATAGCCTTGGATGATTGTAAATGTGTGTGTATGTGTGTAGCTCATTAAATATTCTACTGAATTGTAATATTCAACCTAATATTACATACCTCTCTTTTGTTTATACTCAGGTTTTAAAGTATAATCTCAGATAAATTAGTCAGCTGAATTAAAACACAGTGAAGGTATCTGAATTTTATGAGATAAAATTACATCTTCTCAGCCGGGTGCAGTGGCTCACACTTGTAATGCCAGCACTTTGGGAGGCTGAGGCGGGCGGATCACAAGGTCAGGAGTTCATGACCAGCCTGGCCAACATGGTGAAACCCCGTCTCTACTAAAAATACAAAAATTAGCCGGGCATAGTGGACTTTGCCTGTAGTCCCAGCTACTTGGGAGGCTGAGGCAGGAGAATCGCTTGAACCCGGGAGGTGGAGGTTGCAGTGAACAGAGATCTTGCCATTGCACTCCAGCCTGGGCAACAGAGTGAGAGTCTGTCTCAAAACAAAACAAAACAACAAACAAACAAAAGCATCTCCTCAGAGGATGCAATTTTCAGATTCTTTCAAACGAACCTTTCCTTTCTCAGTTAAAACATCTTTGGCCTTAGTTTACTAATTTTCATTAAATGGAGCATTCTTTACAAATCGGCAGAAATGCTGAAATTACAACCACACTCTTAATTCAGGTAAATATCATGAATGCTTTGCAATCATTATAGACTTGTTCCTTGGCATCTGAGGGGGACTGGTTCCAGGACTGCCAGAGGATACCCAAATCTGTGCATCTTTAAATCTTGCAGTTGGTCTTCTGGAACCCACCTATAAGAAAAGTTGGCCCTTTGTGTATGCAGGTTTCACATCCCATGAATACTGTATTTTCAGTCCTCGTTGGGTTGAAAAAAGTCCTCGTAGAAGTGGACCCACGCAGTTCAAACCCATGTTGCTCAAGGGTCAGCTGTAATTATCGGATTCTAATTGCAAATGATAAAAATAAAGTGCGACTTTAGAACTACTTTTCACACAGAGTGTATCTGCACTACTACGTGTCAAAAAGAAATCCAAAGAAATGCTCACTGAATTTGTTCATTACTTTACAATTTTTATTTGATTCAATTTTGAAGAGGTAATATAGTTCGAACATGGTTCGAAACCCAAAAGATACACATCTAAAAGGCAAATGTCTTAGTCAATTTTGTGCTGCTGTGAGAGAATACCTAAGACTGAGTAATTTACACAGAAAAAAAATTTATTCTCTCAGTTCTGGAGGCTGGAAGTCAAAGATCAAGTCACTGGCATCTGCTGAGGGCATTTGTGTGTGTGTCCTCACAGGATGGACAGCAGAAGGGCAAGAGAGAGCAAAGCCCTCCATCAAGTCCCTCTAGAAGGGTATCTAATTTCAGTTAGAAAAAAGAGCCCTCATGGTTGACTCACCTTTTAAAAGTCTCATCTCTTAATACTGTCACATTGGCAATACTTGAATTTTGGAGGGGGCACATTCGAACCATGGCATAATGGAAACATCCTTGTAGCATTATTTGTAATAGCTCAAACCAAAAACAATTTAAATGTTCACTGATAGTGGTACATAAATATAGTGGTGGCTGGGTGTGGTGGCTCACGCCTGTAATCCTAGCACTTTGGGAAGCTGAGGCAGGCGGATTGCCTAAGCTCAGGAGTTTGAGACCAGCCTGGGCAGCATGGTGAAACCTTGTCTCTACTAAAAATACAAAAAAATTAGCCAGGCGTGGTGGTGCACACCTGTAATCCCAGCTACTCAGGAGGCTGAGGCATGAGAATCGCTTGAACCTGGGAGGCGGAGGTTGCAGTGAGCTGACATAGCACCATTGCACTCCAGCCTGGGTGACAGAGCAAGACTCTGTCTCAAAAAAAAAAAATGTAGTGGCATATTCATGCAATGGAATATCATACGGTAATAAACATGAACAGCTACTTACTCATGCTGTAATGTGGACAACTCCCACAAGCATAAGATTGAGGCATAAAATTATGCTATATGGTTCAATTTACATAATGCTACAGAAGAGGCAAAACTAGTCTATGGTGTTAAAAGTATGACAGTGGTTACCTTCAGGGAGGCAGGAATGTAATGTTTTGGGAAAATGCATTATTACTGTGGTTTCAGTCTGTTCTGTTTAATGACCTAGATAGTGGTGATAGTGGTTTTCTGGGTGTATTATTATTATTATTATTATTATTATTATTATTATTGAGAGGGAGTCTCACACTTTCTCCTAGGCTGGAGGGCAATGGCGCGATCTCAGTTCACTAGAACCTGCGCTTCCCGGGTTCAAGTGACTCTTCTGCCTCAGCCTCCCGAGTAGCTGGGATTACAGGTCACCACACCAGGCTAATTTTTTTGTACTTTTAGTAGAGACAGGGTTTCACCGTGTTAGCCAGGATGGTCTCGATCTTCTGACCTCGTGATCCGCCAGCCTCAGCCTCCCAAAGTGCTGGGATTACAGGCATGAGCCACCATGCCCGGCCTCTGGGTGTATTATTAAAGGAAAGATAAGAGCCGGGCGCGGTGGCTCAAGCCTGTAATCCCAGCACTTTGGGAGGCCGAGACAGGCGGATCACAAGGTCAGGAGATCAAGACCATCCTGGCTAACGGTGAAACCCTGTCTCTACTAAAAATACAAAAAAATTAGCCGGGCGTGGTAGCGGGCGCCTGTAGTCCCAGCTACTCGGGAGGCTGAGGCAGGAGAATGGCGTGAACCCAGGAGGCGGAGCTTGCAGTGAGCCGAGATCGCGCCACTGCACCTACACTCCAGCCTGGGTGACAGAGCAAGACTCCGTCTCAAAAAAAAAAAAAAAAAAAGAAGGAAAGATAAGGACCACCTACTGACTGAAAATGTGAGCACTATATTTATTTCAACTGAGTGAATCCCCACAAGGAAAAAAATGTCAGGAATTTTATGTGCTAGCAAGGAGAAGTTCATTGTGATTTTGCCAGTTAACAATTGCAGCTCACAGCCTGGACTGGGTAGAATGCATCCGTCTGTATGTATATGGTTGTGTGAAGCGAGTCTCATTGCTCTTTAGTTGGGAAAGAATTTTCAGTTAGGTTGGGTGAGGATCACCTCTTGGTTGTTAATCACCTTTGCTAGTATGTTGCTCAAAGTTTATAGTCATTTAACAGCTTTGGCTGGTGAAAATAACATTTATGTTTGATTAAACTCCAGGCAAGTATTTCTATAATTATAAAGTTGTTTTTTTATAGTCCTTTATAATGGCCTTACCTTATTCAGAGATGAAAGGTTGACCTGAAAGGATAAGAAAATTATCAAACTTTCAGATTCAGCTCACATTCAGATCAGTCTTGGGTGTTGTATTGAGTAGATTGTTTGTTTTATTGATTTGTTTTATATTTAATGAAGTGTGATTTATATACAGTAAAATTCTTGTTAGTATACAATTCTATGAGATTTGAATCTTACAGAGTTGTGTAACCACTGCTGCCACCACCCACACAGTCAAGATACACAATGATTCTATCACCCCTAAAAATTCCACCTTTCCCCCATTCCGCTTTTCGATAACCACCTCCTAAATTCCCAGTTGTATTAGTTAATTATCCCTCTGCTATAAGGACATACTCGGGACTGGGTAATTTATAAAAGAAAGAGGTTTAATTGACACAGTTCAGCAAGGCTAGGGAGGCTAAGGCCTCAGGAAATTTACAATCATGGCGGAAGGGGAAGTAAACATGTCTTTCTTCACAGGGTGGCAGGAGAGAAAAAAATGAGTGCCCAGTGCAGGGGGAAGCTCCTTATAAAACCATCAGATCTCAGGAGAACTCACTCACTGTCACAAGAACAGGATGGGGGAAACCGCTGCATGATTCGATTATCTCCACCTGGTCCCCCCCCATGACATGTGGGGATTATGGAAATTATAATTCAAGATGAGATTTGGGTGAGGACACAACCAAACCGTATCATCAACCATTGACAACCCCTGATTTGTTTTAACGTTTTTTCCCATTCTACCATATCATATGGCCTTTAGAATCTGACTCCTTTCATGTATTAATAGCACAAGGCATTTGAGATTCATTCATGCTGTTATGTGTCTCTGTAGTTCATTCCTTTTTATTGCTGAGTAATGTTTCTATATATATATATATATACACACTATAGATAGTATTTCATACATATATGTCACAATTTGGTTATCTACTTGAGAGGTGAGGCCAGCTGGACTTCCTGGGTTGAGTGGAGACTAGGGGTACTTTTCTGTCTTACAAGAGGATTGTAAAATGCACCAATCGGGAACTTTTCTGTCTCACAAGAGGATTGTGAAATGCACCAATCGGTGCTCTGTAAAATGCACCAATCAGCACTCTGTAAAACACACCAATCGGCACTCTGTAAAATGCACCAATCAGCACTCTGTAAAACACACCAATCGGCACTCTGTAAAATGCACCAATCAGCAGGATTCTAAAAGTAGCCATTCGTGGGGAGGATTGAAAAAAGGGCACTCTGATAGGACAGAAATAGAATATGGGCGGGGACAATAAGGGAATAAAAGCTGGCGTACCCAGCGCACATCTGCAACCTGCTCCTGTCCACTTGCACGTTGAGGAGGGTTTGTCTTTTGGCTCTTCACAATTGCCACCCATGTTTAAGAGCTGTAACACGGCTGGGTACTTTGGCTCATGCCTGTAATTCCAGCACTTTGGGAGGTAGACGCGGGTGGATCACGAGGTCAAGAGATGAGACCATTCTCAGTAACACGGTGAAATCCTGTCTCCCTTAAAAAAGAAAAAAAAAGAAAAAAAGCCGGGCGTGGTGGTGGGCGCCTGTAGTCCCAACTACACGGGAAGCTGAGGCAGGAGAATGGCATGAACCTGGGAGGTGGAGCTTGCAGTGAGCCAAGACCGCGCCACTGCCTCCAGCCTGGGCGACAGAGTGAGACTCGGTCTCGAAAAAGAAAAAGAGCTGTAACACTCACTGGGAAGGTCTGGCCTCATTCTTGAAGTCAGCGAGACCACGAACCAACTGGCAGTAGCCAACTCTAGACATATAATCACAAGGTGATGGACATTTGGGCTATTTCCGGAGTTTTGCGATCATGAAAAGCTGCTTTAAACATTTGTGTACAGGTTTTTGTGTGAAGATAAGTTTTCATTTCACTTGGGTAATACCTAGCAGTGCGATTACAGGGTCATATGGTAAGTACATGTTTAACTTTAAAAGAAACGAACTGTTTTTCAGCGTGGCTTTACCAGTTTACTTTCCTACAAGCAAGATGTGAGAGTGTCTGTTGCACCATGTCTTTGCTAGCAGTTGGTGTTGTCAGTTTTTTAGCCGTTTTAGTAGGTGTGTAGTGGTATGTCCTGTGGTTTTAATATGCACTTCCCTGGCAGATAATGGTAAATTATGTTGAGCTTCTTCCCATTTGCCGTGTTGGCCCAAGTTTCTGTCTGCTATCAGAATTCTACTTTAAAATTTTTCTAGCTAGGCACAGTGGCGCATGCCTGTAATCGTAGCACTTTGGGAGGCTGAGGTAGGCAGATTTCCTGCACTCAGGAGTTCAAGACCAGCAACATTATGCAACCTTGTTTCTACTAAAAATATAAAAATTAGCCGGCTGTGGTGGTGCACGTCTGTAGTCCCAGCTACTCCGGAGGCTGAGACGTGAGAATTGCTTGAGGCTGGGAGGTGGAGGTTGCAGTGGGCTGAAATTGCACCACTGCACTCCAGCCTGAGTGACAGAGTGAGACTCTGTCTCAAAACAAAAAAAATTCCTTTAACATTTCTTATGTTATTATATGTTAATAATACAGATTTTCTAGTAATGAATTGTGTCAATGTTTATCTGAAAAAGTCTTTATTTCATTTTTATTTTTGTAAGATATTTTTGCTGGGTATAGAATTCAAAGGTGGGAGCTTTGTTTTTTCTGCACTTTAAAAATGTTATGCCTCTGGTCTACAGAGATTCTTTTTTTTTTTTTTAGATGGAGTGTTGCTCTGTCACCTAGGCTGGAGTGAGGTGGCATGATCTCGGCTCACTGTAACCTCTGCCTCCCAAGCGATTCTCATGCGTCAGCATCCTGAGTAGCTGGGATTATAGGTATGCACCACGGGCACCCAGCTAATTTTTGTATTTTTACTAGAGACAGAGTTTTGCCATGTTGGCCAGGTGGTGTCATACTCCTGGCCTCAAGTGATCCACCCACCTTGACCTCCCCAAGTGCTGGGATTACAGGTGTGGGCCACCGCACCCAGTCTTTTTTTTTTTTTTTTTTTTTTTTCCTCATTTGATTTTTTCTCATAGTTTATATTTTTTAGTTGAAATTCCTCATCTGTTCATGTACATTGTCAACTTTTCCACAAGCCTTTAATTAATCATAGTTATCTTAAATGTCCTGTCTGACAGTTCCAACATCCGGTCATACCTAAGTCTGGCTCTGCTGATTGCTCTGTTTCTTGAGTGGGGATTGCTTTTTTTTTTTTGCTTTCTTGTGTGTCTTGTAATTTTTAGTTGAAAGCCAAACATGGTGTGTTGCACAGTAAAGGCTAAAGGGAATGGTGTTTTGCATAGAGATGGTAACATACCCTCTTCTGTTGGGCTTTTGGTGTGGGGAGCTGAGTCAATATAAGTGATGCCTGAGTTGGACATGGGCTCTGTTGTTGCTATGGTTACTTTTGGTGAACCACAAGATTCAAAATTCTCTAGTTTTACCTTGTGCATAGATGAGGGTTGTGCTGCCAGAGGGTTTTCCCTGTTACACTCTCAGCTGTAGTCCTGTGGTCCTGTGTCTCAAAGAGAAAGGGCACATGTAAAAAGCCGAGGCTGCTGGAGGGATGAAGAACTGAGGCCATCATCACGCTCTACCAAAGGTGCTTTTTCAGTTGTGTTTTTTTCAGAGTCCCTTTAGAACCCTTTCAATTTAGGATCATTTGATGTTTGTTGAGATGGTGCAGCAGCATTTCAGAACCTGTTTACAAATCATTTGACAACAGCAATGATTAGAAACGGAGATAGAAACAACGTAACCAATGCAAAGTACCCCTGTTTTTGTCAAAACTCAAGGCATGAGACTAGGTTTCACTGTATGCATTATCCCACTTTGGACAATGAGTTGGCTTGTCCTTGAATTTTACATAAGGAATTTTCATTGATCCAGCTGCAACGGGAGGTACTAGGAAACAAATATCACCTTGCTCGGCTAGTGTATAGTCAAAGGCAATTCTGTTGTCTAGTAACATTTCATCAAGAAAGTTCAGGCTCATTTTTTTAAGCCTATAGTGCAAATATAGTTTTATTTGAAATGATTACCATGGCAATAGAGATTTTGTATACTGCAAGATAAGGAAAGATACCTTACACAGAGATACAGATCTCACCATCTCTAATTCCTCCAAATAGATTTGCATTCCACTGAGAGCATCAGACGGGTGTAAAACAGCCTTGATAGAAATGGGGAATTTAAAAATACATGTAAGTTCTTATTAATGCAAGTCTTTCCACAAGTTAAAAACTGACCAGATTCAGTGTAGCTCTTATATGAAATCTTTCTGTCAAAGCATATGTTCTACTTTCAGTATACAATGAATGTTAATTTTTTAATATATATGAATTCTGCAACTGCATAATATGTTTGCCTTCGTCTATGTAGTATTGGCACAAAATTTGGTAATTGGTCCAACTTTTAGTTTTCAGTTTTGATTTGGGTCTGATGAGATTTTCCATGATATGAATGCTAAAATTTGAGAAATTTTACCGTTAGTCACAGAATTTAGTGTACAATTACAAAAATTTAGGTGGAAACATAAAAAACAATTAGAGCAAACCTGATCAGTTTCTCAATTCAAACTTTGGAAAAGATTTTAGGCCTTGGATGGGTCTAATATTTAAGTTAAGTATAATTATAGCAATATTATAAATATTTAAGATAAGTGTAGTTATGCTGATGTGTATAAATGAAATATGTTCAATCCACATGGTTGAACAGGACAAGTTAGCATCATAAGCTTGGAAATCTTGAGCAGAAATGTGGAATGCTTGACAGTAATAAGGGATGCATTAGAGGTCAGAGATGCATTTAAAAATCCAGACTCTTTCTAATTTCCTGGAGCTTTACACTCTAAGATGGAAAATGCCCTGTAAGCATAAGCTCTCCTCCCTGGACCACATGTATTAAGGACAAGAATAAAAAACGTGTAAGGCCGGGCGCAGTGGCTCAAGCCTGTAATCCCAGCACTTTGGGAGGCCGAGATGGGCGGATCACAAGGTCAGGAGATCGAGACCATCCTGGCTAATACGGTGAAACCCCGTCTCTACTAAAAAAATACAAAAAACTAGCCAGGTGAGGTGGCAGGCACCTGTAGTCCCAGCTACTCAGGAGGCTGAGGCAGGAGAATGGCGTAAACCGGGGAGGCGGAGCTTGCAGTGAGCTGGGATCGGGCCACTGCACTCCAGCCTGGGCGACAGAGCGAGACTCCGTCTCAAAAAAAAAAAAAAAAAAGAAAAGAAAAAAGAAAAAAAAACATGAGTAAGTCATTGTTGGTATATGTATTAGTCCATTTTCACACTGCTATAAAGAACTGCCCGAGACTGGGTAACTTAGAAAGGAAAGAGGTTTACTTGACTCACAGTTCAGCATGGCTGTGGGGAGGCCCCCGGAAACTTACAGCCATGGCGGAAGGCAAAAGGGAAGCAAGGCACCTTCTTCACAAGGTGGCAGGAAGGAGAAGGAATGCAGGAGGAACTACCAAACACTTATCAAATCATCGGATCTCGTGACATCTCACTCACTATCATGAGAACAGCATGGGGGAAACTGCCCCATGATTCAATTACCTCCACCTGGTCTCTCCCTTGATGTGTAGGGATTATGGGGATTACGACTCAAGATGAGATTTTGGGTGGGACACAGCCAAACTGTATCAGTGTACTATCAGCAGTTTAAATCAGCAAAAAGGAATCCAAGTCAATATAAGGATTAGAGACAGAAGCAAGAAACAAGAAGAAAAGAGAAAGAAAATAATATATGTGGTTTTGGTCATTGGGTCTTACTCTGATGATCTTGAGTGGAAGCTACTTCAAGTACATCAATGTGGTGCAAAGTACTTGGATCCAAGGATACACACCTCAGAGTTTTACTGTTATCTGTTATTAACAGCCTTTGTTATGGGATCTTTTGGGTGTCGTTTTTCTGGCCAGAAGCCTCTGTAGTTGGTGGTACCTTTGTCTGACTTTTGATCTGGTCGATTCAGCTTGTTCCTCCCACTCGGCCTGGCAGGCTGCACTTGGCTCATGCTACCAGCCTGGATCCACCCCTGCCAAGGGTGAGCCAGGTGTGGAGTCCAAGATGTGTGAGCAAGTGAGCATGGGGTCCGGCCACTGCACACAGTCAAGCAGGCCGGCTCCTGAAGTAGCAGGGGCAGTTTCCAGGTACCAGCACAGGCAGCAGCTCTCTGCAAGGCTGCAGCTGGACCAGGCACACTGCAAGCAGCTTTGGCTGGCACTGGGGGGAATGCAGTGACACCTGGAAGCTCAGAGACTCCAAGAACCGCAGGGCCTCAAAGAGGGAGTCACAACCCTGGCTTGGGGAGCTCCCAGGTCTGGGCTCCCCAGAGGGCCTCAACTCTTCTCTCTCACTCTTCACCTGCAATGTGGAGAGCAAGGGGCATGTTTCAGCCCTGTTTGTGTTACAGCACTTCTAGACTTGCCATTCAGCGCCCTGAGTTCTTGTCCTGCAACCAAGAAGAATGAAGCATGCAGACAAGTGGAGGGTGAACAAGATAGAGCTTTATTGAGCAGTAGAATAGCTCAGGGACCCACTGTGGGTAACGCCTTTCTGCAGCCAGGGTGTCCTGATGAGTGTTCAGCCCTCAGCAGAGAGGAGGAGGCCCTGGGATGGGTGGTCCCTCTCTGCTGGCAGGTTGTCCTGTCATCTCCACAACTCTTAGCAGAAAGGAGGCCCTGGAGTGTGTTGCTCGTCTCTGCAGCTAGTTCATTGCTGGAGTGGGAAGGCCCTCTCTGCGGCTGGTCATCCCATTGTCTCTCCTGCTCTGGCTGAGCCTGGGGCTTTTATGGGCCTCTGAGTGGGGAAGTGCATTCTGATTGTTCCATGGGCAGCCATGGGCGGGCCCAGGAAAAAGCACCATGAGTTTCCCCCTCCAGTCCACAGGACTGACAGCCTGGCTTCCAGGCTTTAGGCCTTCTCCAGCCTGAAGGCGGGGCTTCACTGGGGACCCACCCCCTTCCACCCAGGAACCTGTCTCCTGCTGCTGTCCATGGTGCCCAGGCTGCTTGAACTAAGGGGCACCTGCAGACCAGTACTAAACTGCCCTCAGTTCCTCCTTGGCTTCCCCTCCCATGCTCACGGGTGCCCAAAGCCTGTAGGAGGCTGAGGTGGTAGGGAGCTGGTGTGTTGGTGATGCCCTGAGTGTATATACACTCAGCTGGGCTGTGACAGTGCCCAGGCTTGGCCCCAACCATGCTCCAAGATCAGTGCAGGTGCTGAGCTGGGAGAGGCCAGGCATCAGAGCAGACACCCCTGAGCCTGTGGAGACAGGAGGCCTTCCCAGGCCCCCAAGGGTGCAGACTGCAGAGACGCCCAGGTCTTGTGCCTGGGAGGGCAGCTGCAGAGGTACCCTGGGGAAAGCAGGGCTCTTGCCTGCTCCAGGAATGGGAGGCCCGGGCTTGCCTCTCTGTGGCGGCTGGCATCTTGGCAGCTGCCATCCTAGATGGGCCGCTTCTGCCATCACCTTCCCAGGATCGTTTCCAGAATGTCTCTAGAGAATATTTCCAGTTGATGTCTTTTCCAGAGTACCTAATATCTAGGTTGAAGGAGTGTAGAGGTTCTGAAGGTGAAGTTTTTGAAAATCTAGTTTGCACTCATGGAAGATAAGAATGATTATTGAATTTCTCTTTAACAGTATTTATCTAGGTCTGCCTGAAGCAAGGTCCAATCAATTACGAGTGGTAAAACTTACAGGTGCATGGGTCTTCTAGTTGTTAATTCATAAGGTTACAGTCTATAAGTTCCAGAACAGGCTGACCTGATGGCCACTAGGGGTAAAATTCTCAGCCATGGATGTTTAAGAGCTGCGGATAACCAGTTTTATTATTTTTATTTTTTAGAGACAGAGGTCTCTATTTGTTGCCCAGGCTGGCATGCAGTAGTGCAATCATAGCTCACTACGGTCTCAAGCTCCTGGACTCAAGCAATCCTCCCACCTGAGCCTCCCAAGTAGTTCGGACTACAGGTGCATGACATCATCCCTGGCTAAGGTATTGTACTTTGTTTTATTTTTTTTGGAAACAGGGTCTTGCTGTGTTGCTCAGGCTGCTTTTGAACTCCTGGCTTCAAGCAATCCTCCTGCCTCAGAAGCAGGACAGAAAGCAAGAAGCAATAATAAAGAAAAATGAAAAACTCCCGAGTAGCTGGGATCATAGGCACACATCACCACCAATTTAAGTTGTGTACCTACATTTGTACCTGGAAACTGTAGAGAGTAAGGGTAACAAGACTTTTTCTGAGATGGAGTCTCACTCTGTTACCCAAGCTGGACTGCAATGGCGTGATCTTGGCTTACTGCAACCTCTGCCTCCCAGTGACTCTCCTGTCTCAGCCTCCCGAGTAGCTGGGACTATAGGTGTGTACCACCACACCAGGCTAATTTTTGTATTTTTAATAGAGATGGGGTTTCACCATGTTGTCCAGGCTGGTCTTGAACTCCTGATCTCGGCTCACTGCAACTTCCACCTCCCAGGTTCAATCGATTCTCCTGCCTCAGCCTCTGAGTAGATGGGATTACAGGCACACATCACCACGCCTGTCTAGTTTTTGTATTTTTAGTAGAGACAGGGTTTCACCATGTTGGTCAGGCTGGTCTCGAACTCCTGACCTCAGGTGATCCACCCACCTCAGCCTCTCAAAGTGCTGAGATTATGGGAGTAAGCCATCGTGCCCGGCCCAGTGTTTCTGTTTCTTGAATCTAAGGCTACTCTCTCTGAAATAAATTGTATGTAAAAAATCTATTCATGTTTTTACATTTCCTTCATAATAAATAACTCCTAAGAACAAGGAGAAAAGTGCACTTCCTTTGTTTAATAGCTGCCAATGCACTCCCGTTGCCTTCTTTATTATCGGTTGTACTATGTGCCTTCACTTTTAATTGTATGCCTCTTTTGGGAGCATCAATGCTTCTGACAAATCTATTTTTTTTCCATTTTTTTAGGCCTCCCTGGTGAGGTCAGCTATTCCTTCAGTCTCATAGCATCACTAAATTATATACAACACCAAAGGCATAATAGCTCTGTGTGTATGTGTGTGTGTTTGTGTGTGTATATGTGTCCCTTTTGACAGCAGCTCTGGTAAGGGCTACTAGTTCTACTGTTTGAGCTGGCTCAACTTTGGGTGAAAGGTTATCATCTAGTACAGTTTTTTTGTTTTTTTGTTTGTTTTTGTTTGTTTGTTTGCTTTCGCTCTTGTTGACCAGGCTGGAGTGCAATGGCGTGGTCTCGGCTCACTGCAACCTCCACCTCCCTAGTTCAAGCAATTTTCCTGCCTCAGCCTCCCAAGTAGCTGGGACTACAGGTACATGCCACCATGCCCAGCTAATTTTTTGTATTTTTAGTAGAAATCGGGTTTCATCATGTTGGCCAGGCTGGTCTTGAACACCTGACCTCAGGTGATCCGCCCACCTCAGCCTCCCAAAGTGCTTGGATTACAGGCATGAGCCATCGTGCTTGGCCCTAATACAGTTTTATGTAGTCACTGCATAACTTCAATGGTATTGACCTTGATCATTTAAAAAGAACACTGGCTCAAGATTCTCTAGGAGAACATCAACTAGATCTTTCTTGAAGATACTCGACTTCATGTTTGCTGTACTATAGTCCTGGGGCTCTTCCTCAGGTGGTGGAAGCAATACTGCAAGACAGATGCTAACACTGACACATGGTAGGTAACATGAGAGACCAACAACAGCAGCCAGCCTGAGCTAATGGGCTTGCAGAGCAGTGCTGGCTGTTGCTTGTCAGTAGTAAGGACTGAACAGCCTGTGCAACCCATGGAGTTAATGGTGCGACAAGGATAATATCCACAGAAGCACTGACTGTTTTGCAACCACTATTATGGCACATAACACGGAAGAAAACCCTAGTCACTGAGTCTAGACAAGTGCCTAAATCAGGAGTGCTTTCTGGTACTTACCATGTTGTTGAGCTAAAGCCTCTTTTTGGTACCCCGTGGCACCTCATTTTTGTTTCAGCTCAAGGAAATGTGCCAAACCAGCGTAAGGTAAATGATGATGTTGTTGTTCAGGTAGAGCTGGTTTTGGGGTCTGCTGTGATTTAGATTTCAAAGTGACAAGGTCAGTTTCATCAAGGAAGTTTTCTGGTTGCATGTTTTTGGTAAGTTCATGGAGGAGTCAAGTTGTGTTGGAAAAATTGAGAATCCATTGCTTTTCATACCTCTCAAGTTTCCCAAATCCTACGAGTGCCCTATTTTTGGGTAGAGTGTGCCTGTTGGTGGAGAGGTCACCTCCTGAATCATGTCCCACCTCTTGGAAAAATGGTCATTTTTAGCCACTTGCTCCTTTAAAAGTGGATTGAGTCCTCTTGAGGGTTTTCCAGGAGAGGTATATATGAGGCAAAGTCTTCTTGAAGGGGTGGCATGGCCATAGACGTACTCGGGAATCTCTCATCGACTTGTCCTCAATGACCACACTTGAGCATACCTTCACCCTAGAGAAAAGCACCCACGTTGGGCACCAGATGAAGGGGTAGCCTGCCCCTCCACACCTGTGGGTGTTCCTTATCAGGTGGGATGAGAGACTGAGAAAAGAAAAAGACACAGAGACAAAGTATAGAGAAAGAAAAGTGGGCCTGGGGGACCAGTGCTCAGCATGGGGAGGACCCACGCTGGCACTGGTCTCTGAGTTCCCTCAGTATTTATTGATCATTATCTCTCCCATCTCAGAGAGGGGGATGTGGCAGGACAATAGGGTAATCGTGGGGAGAGGGTCAGCAGGAAAACATGTAAACAAAGGTCTCTGTGTCATAAACAAGGTTAAGAAAAGGTGCTGTGCTTTGTTGTGCATGTACACAAACATCTTAGTGCATTAAGGAGCAGTATTGCTGCTAGCATCCAGCCTTAAGGTGGTTTTCTCCTATCTCAGTAAATAGAACATACAATCAGGATTTACACCGAGACATTCCATTGCCCAGGGATGAGCAGGAGACAGATGCCTTTCTCTTATCACAACTGGAAAGAGGACTTCCTCTTTTACTAATCCTCCTCAGCACAGACCCTTTACGGGTGTTGGGCTGGGGGCGGTCAGGTCTTTCCCTTCCCACAAGGCCATATCTCAGGCTATCACATGGGGAGAAACCTTGGACAATACCTGGCTTTCCTAGGCAGAGGTCCCTGTTGCCTTCCGCAGTGTATTGTGTCCCTGGGTACTTGATATTAGAGAATGGTGATGACTTTTAACAAGCATACTGCCTTCAAGCACTTTTTTTTTTTTTTTTTTTTTTTTTTTTTTTTTTTTTTTTTGAGGGG